>NC_140012.1:31819109-31959109 GCF_964263955.1 Coregonus lavaretus | reverse complement strand
CTTTCACACAGGATCAGGCAGACAGGAGAGAGGGAGAGGAGAGGAGCGAGGGAGAGGAAAGGGAGAGAGCTTTATCAGCGAGTGGGCCTGACACGCCTGTCACCCGTGTCCCCGCTGAGGCCTGTGTACCGAGACAGGAGGTGTCACATCCCCACATCGCTGCCTTTGTGCCACCAGCTGCACTTCTGAGGACGCTCTCTCTCGCCACAAACAGGGCTGGAGCTGAAGCTGGAGCTGGGCCATCAACATGGGGGGCCATGGGCCGCTGACACTCACAGACAGATATAAACAGGGGCTGCTTGCACCAGGGAAGTCCACTGTTGTTGTCCGGTGTGGTGTTGGTGCACTGACTCTACTATGTGTAGTATGAATTGAGGGGGGGTATCTTTCCTTATTGAGGGGGGTTATCTTTCCTTATTGGGGGGGGGGGGGGGGTATCTTTCCTTATTGAGGGGGGTTATCTTTCCTTATTGGGGGGGGGGTATCTTTCCTTATTGAGTGAGGGTATCTTTCCTTATTGAGGGGGGGTATCTTTCCATATTGAGGGGAGGTATCTTTCCTTATTGAGGGGGGGGGATATCTTTCCTTATTGAGTAGGGGTATCTTTCCTTATTGAGGGAGAGTATCATTCCTTATTGAGGGGGGGTATCTTTCCTTATTGAGGGGCTGGTATTAAATATGTCATTGGTGGTACAGTAATTGCTGGGTGGGAGTATTGTGTTTGCATTTCCTTAGCTAGATTTTCAGGTCATGATGCTCATTTCAATGGTGCCTCGGCTGTGTGTGAGCCTACTGTTAAACGTGTCCCCAGTCTCACCTTGCGCTCAGAGGTAGTTGAGGTCATCACAGTGACATGGCTTCTCAGAGCCGCCCGTCAAGCGATTGGCCCGTGAAGTTCACCTCTGTGACAAAAGGCTGTGTATAGGGGGGGGGGATTGGGGTGCTCTGTCCCCATAGGAAAACCCTTAGAAGAACCCTTTTTGGTTCTAGGTAGAACCCTTTTTATTTTATTTTTTTATTTCACCTTTATTTAACCAGGTAAGCCAGTTGAGAACAGGTTCTCATTTACAACTGCGACCTGGCCAAGATAAAGCAAAGTAGTGCAATAAAAACAACACAGAGTTACATATGGGGTAAAAAAAAACATAAAGTCAGAAATACAACAGAAAATATATATACAGTGTGTGCAAATGTAGCAAGTTATGGAGGTAAGGCAATAAATAGGCTTTTCAGTTCCATGTAGAACCCTTTACACAGAGGATTCGACATGGAACCAAAAAGAGTTATTCTTGGAACCAAAAAGGGTTTTCCTATGGGGACAGCCGAAGAATCCTTTTGGAACCCTTTTTCTAAGAGTGTAGGGGGAAGGTAGGGAGGTGTGATGGTTGGGGGTGGAGGTATAGGGGGAAGGGTTGTTTTTGCTGGACAGTGCGATTGTCAGTGTCTATTGCTCATCTAGAGAGCCTCTGGAGTGTAAGACAGAGAGAGACTCTCCTCCTCCCTCCCTCTCTCCTCTGCTCCTCTCACCTCTCCTCTCCTCTCCTCCTCCCTCCCTCTATCCTCTACTCCTCTCACCTCTCCTCTCCTCCTCCCTCCTTCTCTCCTCTGCACCTCCCTTCCTCCCTGTCTCCTCTGCCTCAGGCCTCTCAGGAGCCCTACAGCAGGAGGACACAGGAAGGAAATCAAGCACAGGAGCCTTAGCTATAGGAAAATGGGGTCAAATTGCCTTTCAGTTGCCGTAATCTTCAAATCGTTTCTAAATTACGGCAGGAGTGAGTGCCCACAATTTGTTTATATTCTGAGGAGTCGGATGAGAGGGCCACTTCAGTTACTTAATTTCAGAAATTGATGAACACACAAACATGTGCCATGAGCCATTTCTGGTGTGTGCTGTTCGCTCTATAGTCCTATGAAAAGGAGTTGTTTGCATGCAGAGGGAAGATGGGAGAGATGATCAATAGGAAAGCCATTATGGAACATGCTTAAGTACAGCAAGATTTTTTTTGCCATTTTGGCAGTCTGAATCCTGCACAAGGAATTATTTGATCAATATCATTGTAGCATAATAGAGAGGAGTAAATTATATGATCAATTCTGCTATACTGTGTGTGTGTGTGTGTGTGTGTTGTGTGTGTGTGTGTGTGTGTGTGTGTGTGTGTGTGTGTGTGTGTGTGTGTGTGTGTGTGTGTGTGTGTGTGTGTGTGTGTGTGTGTGTGTATTTGTGTCTGTTTGACAAACACGGACCTTAGTTCAATTACCTTTTTATTTTTTAATCTTCAAAATAAATAGTTATTTATTCTTTGTGTGGAAAGGATTTCCTGGTAATGTATAAAGCTTTCATACCGAAAAACATATTAATTGAGTATTAATTCTCAAATATTAAACCAACAATTTACTGAATGGTGAATATGGATGGATGAATAATTGATTTGTATCATAGTGGGTATGAACACAGACATATTGCAACCTCTTCCAGTCCCTTGACCTTGAATAACATGCTCTATAATTCAGCTGGCACACAAACAGGTAGGCTATACATCTCACTCACATTCAGTTTACATGCACATATACACACTGACACACATACAGGTAGGCTATACATCTCACTCACATTCAGTTTACATGCACATATACACACTGACACACATACAGGTAGGCTATACATCTCACTCACATTCAGTTTACATGCACATATACACACTGACACACAAACAGGTAGGCTATACATCTCACATTCACATCTCACATTCAGCTTAGACACACACATGCATAAAGGTTGGGCTATACATCTCACATTCAGGTTGGATCCGGCCTCTGTGGAAAGGGTTCTACCTGGAACCAAAAGGGTCTACCTGGAAACAAAAAGGGTTCCTCAAAGGGTTCTCATATGGAAACAGTCAAAGAACCCCTTTAGGTTCTAGATAGCACCTTTTTTTCTGTGTGTACTGTACTTTCACAAACAGGAGTCTGCTGAGAGATCGAAGGTGACATGTTATCAGGCTCGGAACAAAACCCAAAGCTGTGACATAACTGAATCTTGTCTGTGTACTCCACTCCTCACCCATCCCCAGCTGTACCTCCGTATCAGTCTAACTCTCTCTGAAGAAGATATCACTTCCTGGTTCCTCATCCTGACACCGCAGACGGGGTGGAGAGGGACGGGACGGGACGGGGGGGGGATGGGGGGGGTTAATATACCTCTCCTCACTTTAGGTTGGCCACGGCAATGTGGCGTGGTTAAACTCACAGAGAGACTGAGACGCTCTCGCCGAGCAGAGCACGCCCTGATACCTCCGTGTTTTCTCTGCTTTTGAGTTTGATTTGTTTTTGTTTTTCTTCATCTCTCGTTCCCGTCACATTATTTAAAAAAGTTCAGCCGTTGGGAACGCTAAGCAAGCGAGATGAGAAGAGAAGGTGGAGGGAGAGAAGGAGGAAATTAGGGATGAAGGAGGGGAAGAGAGGAAGAGGGGAGGAGAATGACACAAAGAGAGGCTGTCACACTGACTTAGATGCTGAAATATTAAAGTGTGCATGCTAGGTTATAATTTCCCCCTGAAAGTGGAGGGGAGGGGTGGTGGAGAGAGATAGATAGAAGGGGACGGAAAGGTATCACAGCAGATCTTCTCCTCTCTCTCTTCCTGGAGGAGACGCGGCACACTTTTAATACCATGAGTTTAATTACCGTCAGCAGTCAACTGGCTGACTGACTGACTGCTGCCTTCACCAGCTTCTCCTCTTCCCATTCTCCTTCCAATGACGTGAATAATTTATTAATAATCATGTTCTCCCTCCCAGAAAAAGGCAGCAGGCCCATGTGGGTCATCCAGCTCTGCTGCACTAGCCGCTGTGGATTATTAGCGCTCTGAAAGGATGGGGTCACATCCCTAATCACACATTCTCCCCACCTCTAATAAAACCATTAAAGGGGAATGGGGAAACATAAATGTTCCTTGACTGCAACCCACGGTGCTAGAGAGTGTGATAGAGTTAGAGAAAGAGAGTGGGTTAGTGTGAAATAATCTCCAGGTTACTTTTGACTGAGCTTTAGGTATTTTCCTGGTGTCACTGTATTCTATGAATGAACAGTTATAGAGCCCAGAGTTTTTCCTGATCCGATCACATAGTCAGCAAAACTCCTGGCTCTGGCTATGAAGTTGAACTGCATGAGAGGGCATGGTTGTGTCCAGTGAGAGGTCACTCCAATTTTATTAAATTTTGTTATTGTGTTTTTTGTAAGTTTCTTTGTGTGTTTCCTATGCTCCTATGCTGCCTTGATTGGGTACTTTTTTTTGTCATGCAGCAACCCTTGTAAAGAGACCTTGGCAGGGCTTGCAAGCTATTATAGACTACAAAGGGAAGCAAGGCCGCAAGCTGCCCAGTGACACGAGCCTACCAGACGAGCTAAATTACTTCTATGCTCGCTTCGAGGCAAGTAACACTGAAACATGCATGAGAGCATCAGCTGTTCCGGACAACTGTGTGATCACGCTCTCTGTAGCCGATGTGAGTAAGACCTTTAAACAGGTCAACATTCACAAGGCCGCAGGGCCAGACAGATTACCAGGACGTGTACTGCGAGCATGCGCTGACCAACTGGCAAGTGTCTTCAATGACATTTTCAACCACTCCCTGTCTGAGTCTGTTATACCAACATGTTTCAAGCAGACCACCATAGTCCCTGTACCCAAGAACACTAAGGTAACCTGCTTAAATGACTACCGACCCGTAGCACTCACATCTGTAGCCATGAAGTGCTTTGAAAGGCTGGTCATGGCTCACATCAACACCATTATCCCAGAAACCCTAGACCCACTCCAATTTGCATACCGCCCCTTACAGATCCACAAATGATGCAATCTCTATTGCGCTCCAAACTGCCCTTTCACACCTGGACAAAAGGAACACCTATGTGAGAACGCTATTCATTGACTGCAGCTCAGTGTTCAACACCATAGTGCCCTCAAAGCTCATCACTAAGCTAAGGACCCTGGGACTAAACACCTCCCTCTGCAACTGGATCCTGGACTTCCTGACGGGCCGCCCCCAGGTGGTAAGGGTAGGTAACAACACATCTGCCACGCTGATCCTCAACACGAGGGCCCCTCAGGGGTGCGTGCTCAGTCCCCTCCTGTACTCCCTGTTCACTCATGACTGCATGGCCAGGCATGACTCCAACACCATCATTAAGTTTGCCGATGACACAATAGTGGTAGGCCTGATCACCGACAACGACGAGACAGCCTATAGGGAGGAGGTCAGAGACCTGGCCGTGTGGTGCCAGGACAACAACCTCTCCCTCAACGTGATCAAGACAAAGGAGATGATTGTGGACTACAGGAAAAAGAAGAGGACTGAGCACGCCCCCATTCTCATCGACGGGGCTGTAGTGGAGCAGGTTGAGAGCTTCAAGTTCCTTGGTGTCCACATCACCAACAAACTAACATGGTCCAAGCACACCAAGACAGTCGTGAAGAGGGCACGACAAAACCTATTCCCCCTAAGGAGACTGAAAAGATTTGGCATGGGTCCTCAGATCCTCAAAAGGTTCTACAGCTGCACCATCGAGAGCATCCTGACTGGTTGCATCACTGCCTGGTATGGCAACTGCTCGGCCTCTGACCGCAAGGCACTACAGAGGGTAGTGCGTACGGCCCAGTACATCACTGGGGCCAAGCTTCCTGCCATCCAGGACCTCTATACCAGGCGGTGTCAGAGGAAGGCCCTAAAAATTATCAGACTCCAGCCACCCTAGTCATAGACTGTTCTCTCTGCTACCGCACGGCAAGCGGTACCGGAGCACCAAGTCTAGGTCCAAGAGGCTTCTAAACAGCTTCTACCCCCAAGCCATAAGACTCCTGAACATCTAACCAAATGGCTACCCGGTGGACTATTTGCATGCGTGTGTTTCTCCCAGACTGTGCTGAGCTCACCACTCTGTGAGGAAGATCGGGCGGGACAGGCAAGGGGAGGAGGGGGGAGGAGGGGGGAGGAGGGGGGAGGAGGGGGGTGTTGTCTCATTTACACATCATCATGTTGGTGGTGGGCCATCTCACTAGGGTTGTGTTGTTCTCTCCGTTCAGGGATCATCTCCCATCCTGTCTCATCTGCCCATCCAGCCGTCACATCAGGGCCCAGCCTCCAGCACTGACAGGGTGACGGCTAGGGACAGAAAGCCCCAGACACACTCACCTCTCTGGGCCGCTCTTCGCTCTCCTCACTGGGTCAACCAGCCGCCCAGACCACATCAGACCACTGCACTGTGGCCCGCTAAAGATATGTGTGGAGGGAGTGTAGACTGATGAGACAGTCATACACGCAGACACACACGCAGACACACACACACACACCAATAGTGATACACATTCTCACACATTCAACACAAAATGCTCCAAATCTATCAATGATCTCAGTCCTCTCAGAACCTCCCATTAGATGAATTGTTCCTGTTTAAAAAGTAAAGAACTAATGAGGGCTTTAATGTGACAGTACAATACCTCTCTCTCCGACAGTGGCGTACGGAGTGTCTCCATTCCAATTACTGCTCGCTTAAGTGATCGCTGAGTCATGTCTGAAGATAGACATGGCAGCCTGACTCATTCAGGACACAAAGCCGAGCACAGATTACTCACTCTCTGACGTCCTTTGTCCAGGGAGCTGACTGATCTATCTAAACACACTATAGTGTCTAGATCACTCGATTGGATTACAGTCGTCTGAGTAAACGCTGTAGCCGTAGAATAAGGTATGTCTGTCCCATTCTTTTGCTATAGACCTACTAAAGCTTATTTTTTCTTTGGTGTGTAACTAACAACCTTCATTCCTGCATTCCTTCATTCATGTCCTATGGTGCTCTGCTCAGTGTCTCACTTCAGGTCACATACCATCGCTGATTCAATTCAATTCTGAGTGCAGCCAGGAAACAGACTGAAGCGATAGCTAGGTTTAAGACATACACACATATTATTTACTGTAACACATGGTCACTTGAAAATAGACAGACAAAGATACACATATGCACTTGCACGCACGCACATGCACGCACGCACACGCACACACACACACACACACACACACACACACACACACACACACACACACACACACACACACACACACACACACACACACACACACACACACACACACACACACACACACACACACACACACACACACACACACACACACACACCTCTTGCACACCCACAATACAATGTCCACACAAAAAGTGTTCTGTCCTGCTACATATAGCGCCTTCAGAAAGTATTCACACCGCTTGACTTTTCCCACATTTTGTTGTGTTACAGCCTGAATTTAATATGGATTTTTTTGGTCACTGGCCTACACACAATACCACATAATGTCAAATTGGAATTATGTTTTTAGAAATGTTTACAAATTAATAGAAAATGAAGAGGCTGAAATATCTTGAGTCAATAAACATTCAACCCCTTTGTTATGACAAGCCTAAATAAGTTCAGGTGTCAAAATGTGCTTAACAAGTCACATAATAAGTTGCATGGACTCATAACAGTGTGTCATAATATTGTTTAACATGATTTTTGAATGACTACCTCATCTCTGTACCACACACATACAATTATCTGTATGATCAGTGAATTTCAAACACAGATTCAACCACAAAGACCAGGGAGGTTTTCCAACGCCTCGCAAAGAAGGGCACCTATTGGTAGATGGGTAAAAAAAAAAAAAAGACTGACATTGAATATTCCTTTGAGCATGGTGAATTTATTAATTACACTTTGGATGGTGTAGCAATACACCCAGTTAATATAAAGATACAGGCGTCCTTCCTAACTCAGTTGCTGGAGAGGAAGCCAATGGTGACTTTAAAACAGTTACAGAGTTTAATGGCTGTGATAGGAGAAAACTGAGGATGGATCAACAACATTGTAGTTACTCCATAATACTAACCTAATTGACAGAGTGAAAAGAAGGAAGCCTGTACAGAATAAAATATTCCAAAACATGCATCCTGTTTGCAACAAGGCACTAAAGTAATGCTGCAAGAAAAATGGCAAAGAAATTAACGTTTTGTCCTGAATACAAAGTGTTATGTTTGGGGCAAATCCAATACAACACATTACTGAGTACCACTCGCCATATTTTCATGCATTGTGGTGGCTGCATCATGTTATGGGTATGCTTGTAATATTTCAGGTCTAGGGTGTTTTTCAGGATAAAAAATAAACGGAATGAGATAAGCACAGGCAAAATCCTAGAGGAAAACCTGGTTCAATCTGCTTTCCACCAGACACTGGAAGATGAATTCACCATTCAGCAGGACAATAACCTAAAACTCAAGGTCAAATCTACACGAGTTGCTTACCAAGACAGTGAATGTTCCTGAGTGGCCGAGTTACAGTTTTGACTTAAATCTGCTTGAAAATCTATGGCAAGACCTGATAATGGTTGTCTAGCAATGATCAACAACCAATTTGACAGATCTTGAAGAATTTAGAAAATAATAATGGGCAAACATTGCACAATCCAGGAGTGGAAATCTCTTAGAGACTTACCCTGAAAGACTAACAGCTGTAATCACTGCTAAAGATGATTCTAACATGTATTGACTCAGGGGGTTGAACACTTATCTAATCAAGATACATTCGTTAAAATCTTTCATGATTTTTTACAAATGTTAGAATCTCTTTCCACATTGACATTACAGAGTATTTTGTGTATATCATTGACAGAAAATGACAATGAAATACATTTTAACCCCAGTTTGTAACACAACAACTTTCTGAAGGCACTGTAGATTATGTGGTTCCTTGCCCATTTCTCTGAGCTCCTCTATACACTAGCTACCTACAGTAGTGGTCTGCCTACCTTGTTTATCACAGTCACTCAAAATGGGTTTAATGTCTCCTGTGGTTCTTAAGAAAAGAGATTACTCCATGCCCT
The DNA here is from genome assembly GCF_964263955.1 of Coregonus lavaretus. Lineage (NCBI taxonomy): Eukaryota > Metazoa > Chordata > Actinopteri > Salmoniformes > Salmonidae > Coregonus > Coregonus lavaretus. The sequence continues at coordinate 31,950,181 of NC_140012.1, read as the reverse complement.
GATTTTCACGCATGTCCTGTGTGTGATCCCGCGCCCAACCGACTTGTTTCACAGTTGTGGCTATTGTAGCCGGCAATCAAACATGATCCTGTCCCCTTAATCTTGTTTTGGAGTAGATTGGTCAAAATAATCCCTCTCCTGCAAACCGCTCTAGAAGCGATGATGCCTCTGTTGTATTTAACACACACCCGGCTAGCTCGGTTACAAACTGTCACTCATTCTTCCTAAACATATCTCTTTACCAGACCTTTTACTCTATTTATATATATTTATTTATCTGTATATTAGAACATAGTTGGGGACACCCTCAACTCTGTGTAGAGTATTATTCATTATGTCTTAGTTGGACTGACTGTCACCATCAGTAAAGGTACAACACCAGCATTGAAGTAAGGGAACGTGTTGACATTGCCATTGAGTCATGTGTTTGACATTGGTGATGTACTGTTTTGACATGTGTGGGGGGTGACACATTCCTCTTTCTGTCACCTGGACCAAGCAGGTGTGAGTGGGACTGACGGAATAAAGTGAATTTCTAATTTACCAGTGCCCTGAGGGTTATCCAGCCCCATCGACAGAAAGAGTGATGAGACTCTTCACCTCCTCTGAGAGAGGGCAAAACACAAACGGAGGGAGAGAAAGGGAGGAGAGAGAGAGAGAGAGAGAGAAAGAGAGAGAGAGTTAGAGAGAGAGAGAGAGAGAGAGAGAGAGAGAGAGAGAGAGAGAGAGAGAGAGAGAGAGAGAGAGAGAGAGAGAGAGAGAGAGAGAGAGAGAGAGAGAGAGAGAGAGAGAGAGAGAGAGAGAGAGAGAGAGAGAGAGGGAGAGAGGGAGAGAGAGGGAGAGAGGGAGAGAGAGAGAGAGAGAGAGAGAGAGAGAGAGAGAGAGAGAGAGAGAGAGAGAGAGAGAGAGAGATGGCCTAAGGGAGGGATCATTAACTATCATTAAAGGTAAAATATCTAGAGAAATCCAAGGAAATGTTTGCTGTTTTGTATCTGTTTTAATTATAAAGATGTTCAGTGGGTCATAATACCAGACTGGTCCTATGTATTAAAGACAATTTATGCTTTATCCGAAAATGTGGTCGTAGGCTCCGTATGGCGGGTGTGATGCAATTGTGGAGCCTCCGGAGGCATGCAGAGGCCAAATTGAGCTCCGTACCGCATCGGCGTGCCCATCCCAAAAAAATTTACAATGCGGAGGGCTCCTCGTAGCTCCGTATAGCTCCGCATTGACATGATTGGTTGACGGTAGGTGGGGGCGGGTGGTCCTGCATAAACACAAACTCACTTCCTTGACAACTTCCTTCACAACTGTCACGCCCTGGCTCGGGGGACTCTCGTATGTTGAGCCAGGGTGTTAGTTTCTATGTTTGGTGTTGTAGGTTGTGGGTCTAGTTTTGCTTTTCTATGTTGGCCAGGGTGGCTCCCAATCAGAGACGGCTGTAGCTCGTTGTCTCTGATTGGGAGTCATACTTAGGTAGCCGTTTGGCACTCATTCATTGTGGTTTCTTGTTCTTATTTGGTTTGTGTTCAACCGTAGACATCACGTTATCGTCTGTTGTTTTGATCGTGTGATCATTCTCTAAATAAATATGTTCACCTTCAACGCTGCGCATTGGTCCTCCTCCTTAGACGATCGTGACAGAAGAAACCACCACAACTGGACCAAGCAGCGAGTCGAGGAGCCATCGCCAGGGAAATCCCTAGCAGATCTCTGTGGCAGCCTCGACTGGGTCAAGCCGAGTGAAGAGCAGAGAGAGTGGACTTGGGAACAATGGAGGAAGAGCTTCGACTGGGTCAAGCCCATTGAGGAGCTGAATAGCGGGAGTTGGAGACAGAAGAGCGAGAGTTGGGCGAGAACTATAGAGGCCTGGCCCACGGGGAGGAGAGACCCCCAGAATTTTTTTTGGGGGGGGCTCACGACGTCGGGGCAGCAGGAGGCCGCGATAGAGCGGTCCAGCGGGTTGGCAGAGGAGGCCGCCAGGTTACGGGGGCCACTGGTCGAAGAGGGGATGGAAGGTGGAGAGGCACGGCGAGAGGTACTGGGGTGTGTTACCAGTCCGGTCCGGCCCGTTCCAGATCCCGGTGTAGGGCCAGTGGTGTGTGTCCCCAGTACGGTCCGGTCTGTTCCTGCTCCCCGCACCAAGTCAGTGGTGCGCTTCGTCAGCCCGGCTCGGCCCGTTCCTGCTCCCCGTACCAAGTCAGTGGTGCGCTTCGTCAGCCCGGCTCGGCCCGTTCCTGCTCCCCGCACCAAGTCAGTGGTGCGCTTCGTCAGCCCGGCTCGGCCCGTTCCTGCTCCCCGCACCAAGTCAGTGGTGCGTTTCGTCAGCCCGGCTCGGCCCGTTCCTGCTCCCCGCACCAAGTCAGTGGTGCGCTTCGTCAGCCCGGCTCGGCCCGTTCCTGCTCCCCGCACCAAGTCAGTGGTGCGCTTCGTCAGCCCGGCTCGGCCCGTTCCTGCTCCCCGCACCAAGTCAGTGGTGCGCTTCGCCAGCCCGGTCCGGCCCGCTCCTGCTCCCCGCACCAAGTCAGGGGTGCGTTTCATCAGCCCGGCTCGGCCCGGTCCTGCTCCCCACACCAAGCCAGTGGTGTGCGTCGTCAGTCTGGCACAGCCCGTGCCTGTTCCACTGGTACCTGGTTCAGCACGGGTCAGCTGCTTCACGCCGGAGCTAGAGCAATCCGCTCCACCAGTGTGCAGTCCAGCTCCGGTCAGCAGGGCCAGACCGGACCAGGGGTACTTTGGGGGGTTAGAGAGCGAGTGGGGATCATGCCCGGAGCCGGATCCGCCGCCAAGGCGGAGTGCCCACCCGGTCCCTCCCCTGTGGTATTTGGTTGGCGCGGTCGGAGTCCGCGCCTTTAGGGGGGGGTACTGTCACGCCCTGGCTCTAGGGACTCTGGTATGTTGAGCCAGGGTGTGCGTTTGCATTTATGTTTGTTCTAGTGGTTGTATATCTATGTTGGCCAGGGTGGCTCCCAATCAGAGACGGCTGTAGCTCGTTGTCTCTGATTGGGAGTCATACTTAGGTAGCCGTTAGGCATTCTTTCATTGTGGTTTCTTGTTCGTATTTGGTTTGTGTATGACCATTGACTGTCACGTCATCGTTTTGTTGTTTTGATCGTGTGATCATTATAATAATAAATATGTTCACATTCAACGCTGCGCCTTGGTCCTCATCTCTCACCGACGATCGTGACAACAACAGCTCTGCTCAACAGCTCTGCACTGCTCCGCGAAGCGTAAGAAGTATGAATTCCCTGACTTCTGCAGAGGCCGTATCACCGTAAATGCTGCACGGCAAATGCAGATGTCGGATTGACCATGCAGCGCCTTTTAGCTATATACATTAAGGCCTAGATTCAATCCGTAGTGCAGAAGATCCGTGCTATAGTGCAATTGAAATTTAAAGGCAATGTTCCTGTGTTCGTGGAGACTGCATTCACGGTAAACGCTGCATATATCGGCGCAATCGGAAATGACCTTTTAATTTCACTTGCGCTATGAGGTGTATCTTCCGCGCTACAGATTGAATCTAGCCCTAAGGCCCTACAAAATGGCCTTGGAATTAAATACCGTATGACTGTGTGTATCTATGGAACGTTTGGAGGTAGTGTTCAGCAGAATAAATGACTTAAGAGTGGGCCAGGGGTTTGGCAGAAGGGGCGAGCTTTGTAAATGAGTGATGTTATCAGTCTCCTCTCTTTTCTCCTCCATTTTATCTCTCTCTCTCTCTCTCTCTCTCTCTCTCTCTCTCTCTCTCTCTCTCTCTCTCTCTCTCTCTCCCTCTCTCCCTCCTTCCCTCTCTCTTTCTTTCTTTTATTTTTTCTGCTGCGGTGGTGAAATATCAGTATTGTTTACGCAGAAGATTAGGGTGGAATTGGGCAGAAGCCAGTTGTTCTGCCAAGATAGAGATAAGATAAAGGATTTCCCCTTCCAAAGCGAAGGAGTCGGTGCCACGCGCTGGCCTGCCTTATCTGGGAGCCAGGCAGACGTGCCATATGAAGTTGTTCATTGTAATTACCCGTGGCAGGAGTAGATTTCATAAGGAGATTTAGGATAGCAGACACTGTGATGTTAATGCAGGGGAGAGCACTGGCCACTCACACTCATCCTCCATCTAGGCCTTTAACCCTCTCTCTGTTTTTCTCTCCTCATTTAACCCAGCTGTCTATTTGTCGTTCCTTCTTGCTTAATTAACCCTTCCTCTTCGATAGCCTTTCCTCTCTATTCATTACTCTCACTTGGTACAGTCGGTTTTCTTTCCATTTATCCACTCCTGCCTCTGTTCTCTCTGCTTCCTCCTCCTCCCTCTGTTCTCTCCGCTCCCTCCTCCTCCCTCTGTTCTCTCTGCTCCCTCCTCCTCCCTCTGTTCTCTCTGCTCCCTCCTCCTCCCTCTGTTCTCTCTGCTCCCTGCTCCTCCCTCTGTTCTCTCCGCTCCCTCCTCCTCCCTCTGTTCTCTCTGCTCCCTCCTCCTCCCTCTGTTCTCTCCGCTCCCTCCTCCTCCCTCTGTTCTCTCCGCTCCCTCCTCCTGCCTCTGTTCTCTCCGCTCCCTCCTCCTCCCTCTGTTCTCTCCGCTCCCTCCTCCTCCCTCTGTTCTCTCTGCTCCCTCCTCCTCCCTCTGTTCTCTCCGCTCCCTCCTCCCTCTGTTCTCTCTGCTCCCTCCTCCTCCCTCTGTTCTCTCTGCTCCCTCCCTCTGTTCTCTCTGCTCCCTCCTCCTGCCCTGTTCTCTCTGCTCCCTCCTCCTCCCTCTGTTCTCTCCGCTCCCCCCTCCTCCCTCTGTTCTCTCTGCTCCCTCCTCCTCCCTCTGTTCTCTCTGCTCCCTCCTCCTCCCTCTGTTCTCTCTGCTCCCTCCTCCTCCATCTGTTCTCTCTGCTCCCTCCTCCTCCCTCTGTTCTCTCTGCTCCCTCCTCCTCCCTCTGTTCTCTCTGCTCCCTCCTCCTGCCTCTGTTCTCTCTGCTCCCTCCTCCTCCCTCTGTTCTCTCCGCTCCCTCCTCCTCCCTCTGTTCTCTCTGCTCCCTCCTCCTCCCTCTGTTCTCTCTGCTCCCTCCTCCTCCCTCTGTTCTCTCTGCTCCCTCCTCCTGCCTCTGTTCTCTCTGCTCCCTCCTCCTCCCTCTGTTCTCTCTGCTCCCTCCCTCTGTTCTCTCCGTTCCCTCCTCCTCCCTCTGTTCTCTCTGCTCCCTCCCTCTGTTCTCTCCGTTCCCTCCTCCTCCCTCTGTTCTCTCCGCTCCCTCCTCCTCCCTCTGTTCTCTCTGCTCCCTCCTCCTCCCTCTGTTCTCTCTGCTCCCTCCCTCTGTTCTCTCTGCTCCCTCCTCCTCCCTCTGTTCTCTCTGCTCCCTCCCTCTGTTCTCTCCGCTCCCTCCTCCTCCCTCTGTTCTCTCTGCTCCCTCCTCCTCCCTCTGTTCTCTCTGCTCCCTCCCTCTGTTCTCTCTGCTCCCTCCTCCTCCCTCTGTTCTCTCTGCTCCCTCCCTCTGTTCTCTCTGCTCCCTCCTCCTCCCTCTGTTCTCTCCGCTCCCTCCCTCTGTTCTCTCTGCTCCCTCCCTCTGTTCTCTCTGCTCCCTCCTCCTGCCTCTGTTCTCTCTGCTCCCTCCTCCTCCCTCTGTTCTCTCTGCTCCCTCCTCCTCCCTCTGTTCTCTCTGCTTCCTCCTCCTCCCTCTGTTCTCTCTGCTCCCTCATCCTGCCTCTGTTCTCTCCGCTCCCTCCTCCTCCCTCTGTTCTCTCTGCTCCCTCCTCCTCCCTCTGTTCTCTCTGCTCCCTCCCTCTGTTCTCTCTGCTCCCTCCTCCTCCCTCTGTTCTCACTGCTCCCTCCTCCTCCCTCTGTTCTCTCTGCTCCCTCCCTCTGTTCTCTCCGCTCCCTCCTCCTCCCTCTGTTTTCTCTGCTCCCTCCTCCTCCCTCTGTTCTCTCTGCTCCCTCCTCCTCCCTCTGTTCTCTCTGCTTCCTCCTCCTCCCTCTGTTCTCTCTGCTTCCTCCTCCTCCCTCTGTTCTCTCCGCTCCCTCCTCCTGCCTCTGTTCTCTCTGCTCCCTCCTCCTCCCTCTGTTCTCTCCGCTCCCTCCTCCTCCCTCTGTTCTCTCTGCTCCCTCCTCCTCCCTCTGTTCTCTCTGCTCCCTCCTCCTCCCTCTGTTCTCTCTGCTCCCTCCTCCTCCCTCTGTTCTCTCTGCTCCCTCCTCCTCCCATTTGTTCTCTCTGCTCCCTCCTCCTCCCTCTGTTCTCTCTGCTCCCTACTCCTCCCTCTGTTCTCTCTGCTCCCTCCTCCTCCCTCTGTTCTCTCTGCTCCCTACATTTGTTGATGTTTGAATTGTATGGCACCATTAGGATTGTAGTGCATTTTGGCCTGTATCCCCCTAGGATGCAGGTGTATTTATGTGAATCATGTGTTCTTGTAGAACATCTCTGAAAAGTCAAGAAAAGAAAAGTCAAAAATCCTAAAGGGTTTATTTCCTACAGCATGCTTAACATTAAACATCTTAGAACACCCCAACAGCTAGTAAATGTAAAAACTATCCAGGAAATACCTCCAGCAGCTACATGAGTTTCCCCAGGCCTTACTCACTCACTGCCTATCCTTCCATATGGAAAGCAAAAGGAGAGAAGGAAGCAGGAGATCAGTTGTATCGTTGAGCGTCTCTCCTGTCTGATACAGAAGATGTGAGCTCCTCCACTGTCTGGGCCAGGCCCTAATCTAACACAGAAGATGTGAGCTCCTCCACTGTCTGGGCCAGGCCCTAATCTAACACAGAAGATCTGAGCTCCTCCGCTGTCTGTGCCAGGCCCTAATCTAACACGACAGTGTGAACTCCTCCACTGCTGGCCTGTTGTGTCCTCTCTACCTAGTGGAAAAAGATCCGCCAACAGTGCCGAGACCCTGTTAGAGGTTCTAAGTACTCATGGACGGCAAACGGTAGACAATCCTACCTGTGTGGCTTTACAGTAAGGCCTCCGCCGGCCACTCACACAATTAGCACTTCATTAGCCCTCCTTAAGAGATGGTAATGATAAGCTAACTGACCGCGGCAGCCCACCTACCTTACAGGCGCTAAACCCTGACAGATGAGTTTGGATAGAGGGTGGGGGTACTAGAGGAAATCACCATCACCTGGAGGGATTTTACCCACTTCTCTCTGACCTGCCTCCCGGGGGTAGCTTAGACTGGATTTGGGGAGGAGAGGGAGGGGAAAGGGGAAGGGGGAGATGTGGTGGAGTAACCCTGTCTTTCCTGTAGGTCTGCCCCCTCCCTCCCTGCAGTTCATCTGTTTAGTTTAGTGCTTGCCTTGTGTGTTTGTTTGTTGTCCCCAGTGTGCTCAGTACCTTCTTCCAATACACATGTTCACCGTCTGAAAGGAAGTGCTCAGCTCCTCAGAAACAGCTGATGTACCCTTGCACGCCAGACACCCGCACTAAGCAGACACTTAAACCTTACACAAACACTCCACGTCAAATGAGCTTAATCCAACTCAAGACCCCAGCACTTCAAGTGATAGTTTGTTGCTATTTGTGCATTGCTTAATCATAAAATATATAGTATTATAAACCGGGTGGTTCAAACCCTGAATGCTGATTGGCTGACAGCTGTGGTATATCAGACCGTATATACCATGGGTATGACAAAACATTTGTTTTTACTGATCTAATTACGTTGGTAACCAGTTTATAATAACAATAAGGCACCTCGGGGGTTTGTGGTATATGGCCAACATACCACGGCTAAGGGCTGTGTACGCGTTGCGTTGTGCATAAGAACAGCCCTTAGCCGTGGTATATTGGCCATATACCACAACTCCTCAGGCCTTATTGCTTAAGTATATGAGGAGGACTAACTTGAACCTACAACTTCTATATGTAGGTTTTCTTTGTTATATGAGATTTGCAAATAGTTCTTAAAATATACAGTACCAGTCAAAAGTCTGGACACACCTACTCACTCAAGGGTTTTTCTTTATTTCTACTATTTTTTACATTGTAGAATAATAGTGAAGACATCAAAACTATGAAATAACAAATATGGAATCATGTAGTAACCAAAAAAGTGTTAAACAAATCAAAATATATTTTATATTGGAGATTCTTCAAAGTAGCCACCCTTTGCCTTGGCATTCTCTCAACCAGCTTCATGAGGTAGTCACCTGGAATGGATTTCAATTAACAGGTGTGCCTTGTTAAAAGTTAATTTGGGGAATTTCTTTCCTTCTTAATGTGTTTGAGCCAAACAGTTGTGTTGTGACAAGGCAGGGGGGGTATACAGAAGATAGCCCTATTTGGTAAAAGACCAAGTCCATATTATGGCAAGAACAGCTCAAATAAGCAAAGAGAAACAACAATCCATTATTACTTTAAGACATGAAGGTCAGTCAATACGGAACATTTCAAGAACTTCAAGTTTCTTCAAGTGCAGTCGCAAAAAACATCAAACGCTATGATGAAACTGGCTCTCATGAGGACCACCACAGGAATGGAAGACCCAGAGTTACATCTGCTGCAGAGGATAAGATCATTAGAGTTACCAGCCTCAGAAATTGCAGCCCAAATAAATGCTTCACAGAGTTCAAGTCACAGACACATCTCAACATCAACTGTTCAGAGGGTAATGTGTGAATCAGGCCTTCATGGTCGAATTTCTGCAAAGAAACCCCTACTAAATGATACCAATAAGAAGAAGAGACCCGCTTGGGCCAAGAAACACGAGCAATGGACATTAGACCGGTGGAAATGTGTCCTTTGGTCTGGAGTCCAAATTTGAGATTTTTGGTTCCAATTGCCGTGTCTTTGTGAGACGCGGAGTGGGTGAACGGATGATCTTCGCATGTGTAGTTCCCACCGTAAAGCATGGAGAAGGAGGTGTTATGGTGTGGGGGTGCTTTGCTGGTGACACTGTCTGTGATTTATTTAGATTTCAAGGCACACTTAACCAGCATGGCTACCACAGCATTCTGCAGCGATACGCCATCCCATCTGGTTTGGGCTTAGTGGGACTGTCATTTGTTTTTCAACAGGACAATGACCCAACACAAGTTGCAGTGGAGGGTGCAGAGCTGGTGGCCGGGGTAGGGGTAGCCAGGTGGAAAGCATGGCCAGCCATAGCAAAATGCTTGTTGAAATTCTCGATTATCGTAGATTTATCGGTGGTGACAGTGTTTCCTAGCCTCAGTGCAGTGGGCAGCTGGGAGGAGGTGCTCTTATTCTCCATGGACTTTACAGTGTCCCAAAACTTTTTGGAGTTAGTGCTACAGGATTCACATTTCTGTTTGAAAAACTAGCCTTTGCTTTCCTAACTGATTGTGTATATTGGTTCCTGACTTCCCTGAAAAGTGTTTGACAGTGATGAGGGGTGGTCGTTTGACCACGGACCCATTACGGATGCAGGCAATGAGGCAGTGATCGCTGAGATCCTGGTTGAAGACAGCGGAGGTAGGTGTACATGATTCCATATGTGTTATTTCATAATTTTGATGTCTTCAATATTATTCTACAATGTAGGAAATAGTCAAAATAAAGAAAAACCCTTGAATGAGTAGGTGTGTCCAAACTTTTGACTGGTACTGTATATATATATGTTTTCTTGTTACAAGTCTTTTTTTTAGGTATTGGTAGTAATGAATCTGTGAATCAGTGAATAGGCCTTTGTCAACATGGCTCACTCACAGACGTTGACAGCTCTGAACAGGCCTCATTATAACATCTCAAGGTAAAACCTTGAGTCATTTACATTTACAAAGAATTTCATGTTCTCTGTTTCTCATTTACAACATATAAATAGCGATCAATACAGAGTGAACACGTAGATTAATGGCAGAAAATAAAGGATGACATTTGTGAAAAGAGTAAGTCTAATCAAATCACAATTAATTTAATAAAAGCCTCAATACACTTTACAAATGAATAAATAAATAAATAATAACGAATAAAAAAAGACAGACTGAGAAAGAGATAGAAAAAGAAAATAACAGAAAAATATCAAATTAAGGTGGATTGGCGACTTCCTTTCCAAGAATGACAGGAGCAGCACTTGTCTGACAGTGAGAGAGCGAGACACTTCCCATTATGTTTGGGTCAGTCACAGGACACTGCGTTCTTGGAAGGAGATTTTCAATGTTTCTGTTGTGTTTTTTTGAAATGATTGCCTCATGCATCATTCAACAGCAGACCTATGATCTAGATTATCTCTCTCTCTCTCTCTCTCTCTCTCTCTCTCTCTCTCTCCCTCTCTTTCAAATATATCTCTCTCTCCCCCACTCTCTCTCTCCTTCTCTGTCTGAAACAGTCCGGATGACATCATCACCCTCAGTGGTTGTGGGACAGATATGACTGAGCAACCGAACAGCAAATACAAGAGAACAGAGCACTCCAGTGGTCAACTCAGCCCAAACATCTAGACAAACTCACAGGAACACCAGAAAAACCAGTTAAACCTTATTTCCTCAAATGTCAATATTAAACAACCGTTCACTCCCATATAGGGTTTGAAACACATAGACAGAGATGATACATTCAATGTAGCATCCTTCAGCTTGCTATTGGATTAGTCTGCTCCCAGCAGTGAGCGCTAGGCTAACAGCGGTATAATCCCGAGATATTATGTAGTGCTGCAGGTGGTTCAGCTGGGAGACCAGAGGGAGACAGGGGGCCTTGCCTGGGGGCGGGGCTAAACTCCTGGTCCACACCGAGATGTGTCACTCAACTGTGTGTGTGTCACTGACAGAACAGCCATCACTAATTACACAGGAATGTTTGGACCCGCTTCCCCTAATCCCCTCACGCCAATCCAAAGTAAACTGCCAACTCTGAGAGAAAAAAACACCACCTCTCATTCAATATCCAGGGGGTTTTCCCCCGTGCTCTCCATTTGAAGGTTATAAAATTTCAGAAGCATGGTGTCAGTGTGTCGTGACTGTTCAAACACGCTCTGAGAATAACAATCTTTGTGACACTTAGAATTACACCCCTCTGTTCTTTGAAGACAGCAACCTTTGAGTTGGGGTTGGGAAAGGTGAGAGAAGCCTAAAGGAAACTTCACGCTAATAGACCTCTGATAAATATGTTGTGTGTTACATGAGCTGTCTTTATTTTCTGGGCATAGAATAGAAACTGTGAGCTCTAAAGTGGGCTAAAGAAAGGAACTGAGAGAGATAAAGAGAAGTCATGGTCTGTTCTGTTGTCTGCTTGTCAAGCCACAGTTGAGGCAGATGTAACCTGATTTGCCTATGTTAATAGCATATGACATCTCAGCTATTGGAAGACACATGGAATTTAGGCTAATGATGATAGCTGGTTGACTGAACTTTGCCAGAACTCTCTCAGGTTCCCCATTGACTCTGGACATACGGCCGTACTCCAATAAAAATGTGGCCAGCCCCTCTGCAGAATAAAGTTGATCATATTGCATTACACACAACACTGATATCCCTCCCCTAAATAAATATATATAGGAAATGCAATATTTATAGGGTTGTGTTCATAACAAAGAGGGACGGGGAGCAGTAAGGTGATAGAGCATAAGCAGTCTCTGTGATAGTCTCCCCCGCCTGAGATTTAATGGAAGTTTCATGTTCACAGGGACATCGATCAAACCCAGGGAGAGGTGGTGGTGGGGGAGTGAGGAGGGAGATGAGGAGGGGGTGTGGTGAGGGGGGGGGGGGGGGGTGAGGGGTTGAGGGGGGGTGAGGGGTTGAGGGGGGGTGAGGAGGGGAGGGGGGAGAGGGGGGAGAGGTGGATGGGTAAAGGAGAGTGTGAGCTGTGCTGTGCTGAGAGAGAAGGTGAAAAAGGTGGCATCATTGCTACACTGTCAGGAGGAAGGATACAATGGCTGTACTGGTTATTGTTATTTCCGAATCCATACAAAAGTTACCACCATGCTGACAATACGTGATAATCATTCATATAACAAATATATAACATTTCAGAGAATAAAACTATTTTCTGTCCTGACATTACGGGCTCATATAATCAATCTGTAAATTATAAAATTGCTTGATTGAATATACATGAGTTAAGAATAACAGATGTAACCTCCTCGCCATTGAAACAAATTACCTTACACTAGTTAAATTATGCTGAACAAAAATATAAACGCAACATGCAACAATTTCAAAGATTTTACTGAGTTACAGTTCATATAAGGAAATCAGTCAATTGAAATAAATAAATTAGGTCCTAATCTATGGATTTCACATGACTGGGCAGGGTGGGCCTTGGAGGGCATAGGTCCACCCACTTGGTAGCCAGGCCCACCCACTAGGGAGCCAGGCCCAGCCAATCAGAATTAGTTTTTCCCCCAAAAATGGCTTTATATACAGTTGAAGCCGGAAGTTTACATACACTTGGTTGGAGTCATTAAAACTCGTTTTTCAACCACTCCACAAATGTCTTATTAACAAACTATAGTTTTGGCAAGTCGGTTAGGACATCTACTTTGTGCATGACAAAAGTAATTTTTCCAACAATTGTTTACAGACAGATTATTTCACTTATAATTCACTGTATCACAATTCCAGTGGGTCAGAAGTTTACATAAACTAAGTTGACTGTGGCTTTAAACAGCTTGGAAAATTCCAGAAAATTATGTCATGGCTTTAGAAGCTTCTGAGCTTCTGGGCCCCATGTAGCTCAGTTGGTAGAGCATGGCGCTTGCAACGCCTGGGTTGTGGGTTCGTTTCCCACAGGGGCCAATATGAAAAAAGTTTGAAAATGTATGCACTCACTAACTGTAAGTAGCTCTGGATAAGAGTGTCTGCTAAATGACTAAAATGTAAAATGATAGGCTAATTGACATCATTTGAGTCAATTGGAGGTGTACCTGTGGATGAATTTCAAGGCCTACCTTCAAACTCAGTGCCTCTTTGCTTGACATCGTGGGAAAATCAAAATAAATCAGCCAAGACCTCAGAAAAAACATTGTAGACCTACACAAGTCTGGTTCATCATTGGGAGCAATTTCCAAACGCCTGAAGGTACCACGTTCATCTGTACAAACAATAGTCCTCAAGTATAAACACCATGGTACAACTCAGCCGTCATACCGCTCATGAAGGAGACGCGTTCTGTCTCCTAGAGATGAACGTACTTTGGTGCGAAAAGTGCAAATCAATCCCAGAACAACAGCAAAGGACCTTGTGAAGATGCTGGAGGAAACAGGTACAAAAGTATCTATATCCACAGTAAAACGAGTCCTATATCGACATAACCTGAAAGGCCGCTCAGCAAGGAAGAAGCCACTACTCCAAAACCGCCATAAAAAAGCCAGACTACGGTTTGCAACTGCACATGGGGACAAAGATCGTACTTTTTGGAGAAATGTCCTCTGGTCTGATGAAACAAAAATATAACTGTTTGGCCATAATGACAATTGTTATGTTTGGAGGAACAAGGGTGTAGCTTGCGAGCCAAAGAAGGAAGGAAAATGATGTGGATATATTGAAGCAACATCTCAAGAGATCAGTCAGGAAGTTAAAGCTTGGTCGCAAATGGGTCTTCCAAATGGACAATGACACCAAGCATACTTCCAAAGTTGTGGCAAAATGGCTTAAGGACAACAAAGTCAAGGTATTGGAGCGGCCATCACAAAACCCTGACCTCAATCCTATAGAAAATTTGTGGGCAGAACTGAAAAAGCGTATGCGAGCAAGGAGGCCTACAATCCTGAATCAGTTACACCAGCTCTGTCAGGAGGAATGGGCCAAAATTCACCCAACTTACTGTGGGAAGCTTGTGGAAGGCTACCCGAAATGTTTGACCCAAGTTAAACAATTTAAAGGCAATACTACCAAATACTAATTGAGTGTATATAAACTTCTGACCCACTGGGAATGTGATGAAAGAAATAAAAGCTGAAACTATTATTCTGACATTTCACATTCTTAAAATAAAGTGGTTGTCCCGCCCTGACTCAGGGGACTCGTATATGTTGAGTCAGGGTGTGTATATTCTTTGGTGTGTTTTCTATGTTTTGATCTAGTATGTGTAGATCTATGTTGGCCGGTGTGGTTCCCAATCAGAGGCAGCTGTTGCTCGTTGTCTCTGATTGGGGATCATACTTAGGCAGCCTATTGACACTAGTGTGTTGTGGGATCTTGTTCTTTGTAAGGTATGTTGTGTGTTCTACCTTGGACTTCACGTTTCGGTTGTTGTTTTGTTTATAAGTTAATAAACATGCACGTATATCACGCTGCGCCTTGGTCTGACCCGTCATTCAACGAACAGTGGTGATCCTAACTGACCTAAGACAGGGAATTTTTACTAGGATTAAATGTCAGGAATTGTGAAAAACTGAGTTTAAATGTATTTGGCTAAGGTGTATGTAAACTTCTGACTTCAACTCTATATACTCCTCGGCACGCATACCCAACCGTGGCAGATAAATTCTCTGGCAACAGCTGTGGTGGACATTCCTGCAGTCAGCATGCCAATTGCACGCTCCCTTAAAACCTAAGACATCTGTGTCATTGTGTTGTGTGAGAAAACGGCATATTTTAAAGTGGCATTGTATTGTCCCCAGCACAAGATGCACCTGTGTAATGGTCATGCTGTTTAATCAGCTTCTTGATTAAACAGCATGACCATTACCTCCCGAGTGGCGCAGTGGTCTAAGGCACTGCATCGCAGTGCTAGCTGTGCCACTAGAGATCCTGGTTCGAATCCAGGCTCTGTCGTAGCCGGCCGTGACCGGGAGACCCATGGGGCGGCGCACAATTGGCCCAGCGTCGTCCAGGGTAGGGGAGGGAATGGCCGGCAGGGATGTAGCTCAGTTGGTAGAGCATGGTGTTTACAACGCCAGGGTTGTGGGTTTGATTCCCACGGGGGGCCAGTATAAAAAATTATGTATGCACTCACTAACTGTAAGTCGCTTTGGATAAGAGCGTCTGCTAAATGACGTAAATGTAAATGTTGATATGCAACACCTGTCAGGTGGATGGATTATCTTGGCAAATGATAAATGCTCACTAACAGGGATGCAAACAAATTTGTGCACAAAATCTTGGATTTTTTATTTCACCTCATGAAACATGGGACCTTTACATGTTGCATTTATATTTTTGTTCAGTGTGTTATATTCAAGTACTACAAGGTAATTTCAGCATGGATAGGTTTTTCCTGGGAGCACAGATTTGAACAGTTTAAGAGCAAATGCTTAGGCATTAATTGAAAATGCAAAATAAATATCCACGGTCAAGGAAAGGTGATCCAGCGGTGTGATGTCAACAGAACCATCTTACATAATGGGGGTAATTATTATGATCTTCCCGCTCTGACAGACAGCACAGTGCCTGGAGCGTCTCAGCATCAGCCGGCTGTGTGTGGATCAGTTAGGGGCTTTTCCACTTTAACAGTCCACCGTTTGGGTTGAGCCCTGCACCAGCTGCACAGGAAGCGTGGCAGCATGCGCCAGCTCTGTTATTTTGACACCTGACTGCCAGGGCGGAGTCTCCGTGGCAATGGTATCCCGGAGCGATGGCGTCAGTCTCTCTCCTGCTGCATCACACACCAGCCCTTGTTTCCATGGTATGGTGTGTTCCTGCTTCGGGCTGATGTGTAGTCGATCCTCTTGCTGCGTTACCACAAGAATGCTGATCCAGGACTGGCAAACAAACAGGTCTCACTGTGGGAAAAGGGCACCTGAGGTGAGGGTGTTTGACTGACAGCAGTTGTGCGTCCTGATAGTATGTACTATAGGCTGATCTGCTCCTTGTTATATGTTGTCGTTGTATATATTACCTGGAAATAGTTCACGAAAATGTTCTGCATGGTACTGGCCACCTACTTGTTTTCTTTCTTGGATTACCTGCCATTTAGGGGCCTGCCTTCCACTGCCCTCATCTCACCACTGATAGTCCTGTGGCATTTATGCTATCTGAGATAGCGACCATAGTGTCCAGGGATATACTGGCACATTGGACAAACAAAACTCCCTTATTTGATATAAGAAACTGGCTGTTACTTTTTCACAACCTTTGAGCATAGTATTGTCACTCGGCTTCTAATATTGTCGATCGGTCACATAGAAGATAGCCTGAAGGGAGATGTTCCAGGCAAGTTTATTTTGAAGAAAAAGAATTGCACATCATGATATATTTAGATTTCCTCAAGATAATGTTTCCATGAATAGTTAATTCTCTAAAACTGAGCATGAGTGGTTATGGATGTGAGTCAGCTCTGTGACTGTCTGTCTGTGTGGGTGTTGGCTGGGATGACGCTCTTAGGGTTACATTTACCTCAAGGACAGAAGGGTCTTGAAATTGCAGTGCTTCTGCATATGCGATATGTGGTATGTAAATGTAATTTAATTTCACACTTTCAATCTGGCTTTAGACCCAACCATTCTACTACAGCATCAGTAAAACGTAGAAATTATATACATTCTTCATCTAACCAAGACACTATCTGGGGCCCTCTTTATTGATTTATCAAAATTGATTGTTTGAAATATCTGGGTTTGAGGATTTATTCTGAATGATATTTTAGAAAGCATATAAAATCAAATCAAATCAAATTTTATTTGTCACATACAGTGAGGGAAAAAAGTATTTGATCCCCTGCTGATTTTGTACGTTTGCTCACTGACAAAGAAATTATCAGTCTATAATTTTAATGGTAGGTTTATTTGAACAGTGAGAGACAGAATAACAACAAAAGAATCCAGAAAAACGCATGTCAAAAATGTTATAAATTGATTTGCATTTTAATGACGGAAATAAATATTTGACCCCCTCTCAATCAGAAAGATTTCTGGCTCCCAGGTGTCTTTTATACAGGTAACGAGCTGAGATTAGGAGCACGCTCCTAATCTCAGCTTGTTACTTGTATAAAAGACACCTGTCCACAGAAGCAATCAATCAATCAGATTCCAAACTCTCCACCATGGCCAAGACCAAAGAGCTCTCCAAGGATGTCAGGGACAAGATTGTAGACCTACACAAGGCTGGAATGGGCTACAAGACCATCGCCAAGCAGCTTGGTGAGAAGGTGACAACAGTTGGTGCGATTATTCGCAAATGGAAGAAACACAAAATAACTGTCAATCTCCCTCGGCCTGGGGCTCCATGCAAGATCTCACCTCGTGGAATTGCAATGATCATGAGAACAGTGAGGAATCAGCCCAGAACTACACGGGAGGATCTTGTCAATGATCTCAAGGCAGCTGGGACCATAGTCACCAAGAAAACAATTGGTAACACAGTACGCCGTGAAGGACTGAAATCCTGCAGCGCCCGCAAGGTCCCCCTGCTCAAGAAATCACATATACAGGCCCGTCTGAAGTTTGCCAATGAACATCTGAATGATTCAGAGGAGAACTGGGTGAAAGTGTTGTGGTCAGATGAGACCAAAATCGAGCTCTTTGACATCAACTCAACTCGCCGTGTTTGGAGGAGGAGGAATGCTGCCTATGACCCCAAGAACACCATCCCCACCGTCAAACATGGAGGTGGAAAGATTATGCTTTTTTCTGCTAAGGGGACAGGACAACTTCACCGCATCAAAGGGACGATGGACGGGGCCATGTACCGTCAAATCTTGGGTGAGACCTCCTTCCCTCAGCCAGGGCATTGAAAATGGGTCGTGGATGGGTATTCCAGCATGACAATGACCCAAAACACACGGCCAAGGCAACAAAGGAGTGGCTCAAGAAGAAGCACATTAAGGTCCTAGAGTGGCCTAGCCAGTCTCCAGACCTTAATCCCATAGAAAATCTGTGGAGGGAGCTGAAGGTTCGAGTTGCCAAATGTCAGCCTCGAAACCTTAATGACTTGGAGAAGATCTGCAAAGAGGAGTGGGACAAAATCCCTCCTGAGATGTGTGCAAACCTGGTGGCCAACTACAAGAAACGTCTGACCTCTGTGATTGCCAACAATGGTTTTGCCACCAAGTACTAAGTCATGTTTTGCAGAGGGGTCAAATACTTATTTCCCTCATTAAAATGCAAATCAATTCATAACATTTTTGACATGTGTTTTTCTGGATTTTTTTGTTGTTATTCTGTCTCTCACTGTTCAAATAAACCTACCATTAAAATTATAGACTGATCATGTCTTTGTCAGTGGGCAAAGTACAAAATCAGCAGGGGATCAAATACTTTTTTCCCTCACTTTACACGTGTTTAGCAGATGTTATTGCGGGTGTAGCGAAATGCTTGTGCTTCTAGCTCCGACAGTGCAGTAATATCTAACAAGTAATATCTAACAATTTCACAACATATACACACAAATCTAGTAAGGAATGGAATTTAAGAATAAATACATACAGTGGGGCAAAAAAGTATTTAGTCAGCCACCAATTGTGCAAGTTCTCCCATTTAAAAAGATGAGAGAGGCTTGTAATTTTCATCATAGGTACATGTCAACTATGACAGACAAAATGAGAATTTTTTTCTCCAGAAAATCACATTGTAGGATTTTTAATGAATTTATTTGCAAATTATGGTGGAAAATAAGTATTTGGTCAATAACAAAAGTTTCTCAATACTTTGTTATATACCCTTTGTTGGCAATGACACAGGTCAAACATTTTCTGTAAGTCTTCACAAGGTTTTCACACACTGTTGCTGGTGTTTTGGCCCATTCCTCCATGCAGATCTCCTCTAGAGCAGTGATGTTTTGGGGCTGTCGCTGGGCAACACGGACTTTCAACTCCCTCCAAAGATTTTCTATGGGGTTGAGATCTGGAGACTGGCTAGGCCACTCCAGGACCTTGAAATGCTTCTTACGAAGCCACTCCTTCGTTGACCGGGCGGTTTGTTTGGGATCATTGTCATGCTGAAAGACCCAGCCACGTTTCATCTTCAATGCCCTTGCTGATGGAAGGAGGTTTTCACTCAAAATCTCACGATACATGGCCCCATTCATTATTTCCTTTACACGGATCAGTCGTCCTGGTCCCTTTGCAGAAAAACAGCCCCAAAGCATGATGTTTACACCCCCATGCTTCACAGTAGGTATGGTGTTCTTTGGATGCAACTCAGCATTCTTTGTCCTCCAAACACGACGAGTTGAGTTTTTACCAAAAAGTTTCATCTGACCATATGACATTCTCCCAATCCTCTTCTGGATCATCCAAATGCACTCTAGCAAACTTCAGACGGGCCTGGACATGTACTGGCTTAAGCAGGGGGACACGTCTGGCACTGCAGGATTTGAGTCCCTGGCGGCGTAGTGTGTTACTGATGGTAGGCTTTGTTACTTTGGTCCCAGCTCTCTGCAGGTCATTCACTAGGTCCCCCTGTGTAGTTCTGGGATTTTTGCTCACCGTTCGTGTGATCATTTTGACCCCACGGGGTGAGATCTTGCGTGGAGCCCCAGATCGAGGGAGATTATCAGTGGTCTTTTATGTCTTCCATTTCCTAATAATTGCTCCCACAGTTGATTTCTTCAAACCAAGCCGCTTACCTATTGCAGATTCAGTCTTCCCAGCCTGGTGCAGGTCTATAATTTTGTTTCAGGTGTCCTTTGACAGCTCTTTGGTCTTGGCCATAGTGGAGTTTGGAGTGTGACTGTTTGAGGTTGTGGACAGGTGTCTTTTATACTGATAACAAGTTCAAACAGGTGCCATTAATACAGGTAACGAGTGGAGGACAGAGGAGCCTCTTAAAGAAGAAGTTACAGGTCTGTGAGAGCCAGAAATCTTGCTTGTTTGTAGGTGACCAAATACTTATTTTCCACCATAATTTGCAAATAAATTCATTAAAAATCCTACAATGTGATTTTCTGGATTTTTTTCCCTCAATTTGTCTGTCATAGTTGACATGTACCTATGATGAAAATTACAGGCCTCTCTCATCTTTTTAAGTGGGAGAACATGCACAATTGGTGGCTGACTAAATACTTTTTTTCCCCACTGTATATTGATTATATTGGAAAAACTATGAACTATACTGTAAGCTTAGGTTACTATACAGATCTAAGAACAGTTTTACTGTGTCCACTAAAAATACCTTAGTAAACCAACTGCTGCTTCCTATCCTAGACTATGGTGACATCATCTACCAAAACACAACCAAGATCTTACTTTGCAAGTTAGATGTCATTTATATCAATATTTTCAGAATCATTCTTGGATGCCATTATAAGACACATCATTGTACAATGTATGAATCACTAAATTGGCTGTCACTCCCAAACAGAACACAACTCTATTGGAACCATTTTATTGTATGTATCAACTAATATGTTCCCCTGGAGTTAATTGAGTCAATCTAATTAGCATAATCAAAACATACCCATCAAAATCCATCTGTTTACATTTACATTTTAGGCTAGAGATATCTGTTTTTTGCATGGGCTGCGTCTCAATCCACCACATCTGCCGATGTCGGCATGTGCAGTGGAAGGTGGCAGAGCTACAGTGGTGTTTGTCAGACCAGGATACATCCCGGAAATCTGTATTTTCACAAAAAGGTCTGTAGCGTCTGTTTTGCCATGTATGAGCATGTTATTCAATGCGTTTCTATGGGCTTGTAGCAGTAAGGCCAAATTCAGTGTTTCATCAAATACTTTTATTTTTAATTTTTATACCTACAGGGGTCCTAAAATTCAAAATCAAATAGCTAAATGATCCATGTTATGACCATCTTAAAACAATTCCATATGTCAGCAATTCCATATGTTACCATATGTTACCCTTTCCTGCAATTACAAATTCAAAGGGTACATCATGAGGTTGGAGTAAAGTGCAAATCATAGTCCACAGACGCTGAGACGCGATAGTTCGGCGTCCCATTGTGTCATAGCTATGCCGCTCTGAGACCACCGTCTGTAGGGGATGCACAGCCCGAACATGCTCCTCCCCACAATTCCCATCCAATGCGGCTCCGGTACGCATCCTCTATTCATTTGAATGTGTTGACAGTTGGAGAAATTGCTTGAGCTGCACTGAGAATTCGAAAAGTATGAAAGCCAACGGTCCAATATTCTAGAACACTGCTATGCATATGTGTACACATTTTGGACTATGTGTCACGCCCTGGCTCTGGGGACTCTTAAATGTTGAGCCAGGGTGTGGATTTGCTATGTTTAGTTTTTCTATGTTTTTGTTCTAGATCGTTTGATCTATGTTGGCCAGGGTGGTTCCCAATCAGAGGCAGCTGTAGCTCGTTGTCTCTGATTGGGGACCATACTTAGGCAGCCTGTTTTGCACTAGTCTTGGTGGGATCTTGATCCGTAAAGTTTTGTTGTGTTATAACCTCAGGACTTCACGTATCGTTTGTTTGTTGTTTTTTGTCGTTAAGTACGTTAAATAAAAGTATGTACGCTTATCACGCTGCGCCTTGGTCCGTGTCTTCAGTCAACGATCGTGACAGAAGATCCCACCATAAGAGGACCAAGCAGCGTGCCCAGGAGGAGAAGATGGCGATGTCGCAGGTGGGCAAATGGTGGTCTTGGGAGGAGATATTCGCGGGGAAAGGGCCATGGGCAAAGGTGAATGCCCAGGCAGGAGAGGAGACTGTGGAGGCGCGCTACAGAGAGGAGCAGCGGCAACGCAGAGGGTACCGGCCGGGGATTGTTTGGGGGGGCTAAAAGGGTGGTTGGCGGAGCCACGTACTGTGCCGCGAGTGTTCCGGCACAGTCCTGTACATCCTGTGCTAGCACCACACACGTGTCGTGCTAAGGTGGGCATGCAGCCAGGACGGGGTGTGCCGGCTCAACGCTCGTGGCCTCCAGTACCCCTCCTCGGTCCCGTATATCCTGCGCCAGTGCCACGTGCTGTAGCGCCAGTACGAGTGCACAGCCCTGTACGTCCTGTGCTGATGCCTCACACATATTGTGTGGAAATAGGCATTCAGCCAGGACGGGTTGTGTCAGCTCGTAGTGTGAACCACTGCATTTAACCACTGC
The DNA here is from genome assembly GCF_964263955.1 of Coregonus lavaretus. Lineage (NCBI taxonomy): Eukaryota > Metazoa > Chordata > Actinopteri > Salmoniformes > Salmonidae > Coregonus > Coregonus lavaretus. The sequence continues at coordinate 31,928,376 of NC_140012.1, read as the reverse complement.
AAGGTGACTGGGAATATAGTTGAATACAAACAGTGCAGTTATACCCACCGTAAGGCAATCAAATAGGCAAAGAGTACAGAGACAAAGTGGAGTCACAATTCAATGGCTCAGACACGAGACATATGTGGCAGGGACTCCAGACAATCACGGATTACAAAGGGAAAACCAGCCACGTTGCGGACACTGACGTCTTGCTCCCGGAAAAGCTAAACACCTTCTTCGCTCGCTTTGAGGATAACACAGCGCCACCGACGCGGGCCACTCCCGAGGACTGTGGGCTCTCGTTCTCTGTGGCATCCCTAGACGGCATCCCTAGCCATGTCCTCAGAGCATGCACAGACTAGCTGGCTCGTGTGTTTACGGACATAGTCAATCTCTCCCTATCCCAGTCTGCTATCCCCACTTGCTTTAAGATATCCACCATTGTTCCTGTACCCAAGAAAGCAAAGATAACTGAACTAAAGGACTATCGCCCCATAGCACTCACTTCTGTCATCATGAAGTGCTTTGAGAGGCTAGTTAAGGAATCAACAACACCTCCACTATGTTGATCCTCAACACAGGGGCACCACAAGGGTGGGTGCTCAGCCCCCTCCTGTACTCCTTGTTCACCCATGACTGCGTGGCCATGCACGGCTCCAACTCAATAATCAAGTTTGCAGACGACACAACAGTAGTAGGCCTGATTATCAACAATGATAAGACAGCCTACAGGGAGGAGGTGAGGGCCCTGGTAGAGTGGTGCCAGGTAAATAACCTCTCCCTCAACGTCAACAAAATGAAGGAGCTGATTGTGGACTTCAGGAGACAGAAGAGGGAGCTCGCTCCCATCCACATCGGCGGGGCCGCAGCGGAGAAGATAAAAAGGTTCAAGTTCCTCGGCGTACACATCACTGACAATCTGAAATGATCCACCCACACAGACAGTGTGGTGAAGAAGGCGCAACAGTGCCTCTTCAACCTCAGGAGACTGAAGAAATTTGGCTTGGCCACTGAGACCCTCACAAACGTTTACAGATGCACCATTGAGAGCATCCTGTTGGGCTGTATCACCGCCTGGTACAGCAACTACACCGCCCACAACCGCAGGGCTCTCCAGAGGGTGGCACACTGCCTGCCCTCCAGGAAACCTACAACACCCGATGTCACAGGAAGGCCAAAAATATCATCAAGGATATCAACCACCCGAGCCACGGCCTGTTCACCCCGCTATCATCCCGAAGGCGAGGTCAGTGCAGGTGCAGCACAGCTCGGATCCGAGAGACTGAAAAACAGCTTCTATCTCAAGGTCATCAGACTGTTAAATAGCCATCACTAGCCAGCCTCCACCCAGTACCCTGGCCTGAACTTAGTCACTGTCACTAGCCAGCTACCACCCGGTTACTCAACCCTGCACCTTAGCGGCTGCTGCCCTATGTACGTAGACATGGAATCACCGGTCACTTTAATAATGGAACACTGGTCACTTTAATAATGTTTACATACTGTTTTACTCATTTCATATGTATATACTGTATTCTAGTCAAGTCCATCCTATTCAACTATTGCTGTATATATACTATTCTATCCTATGCATTCTACAGATATACAGTGCATTCGTAAAGTATTCAAACCCCTTAACTTTTTCCACATTTTGTTACGTTAAAGCCTTACTCTAAAATTGATTAAATAAAAAATGTTCCTCATCAATCTATACACAATACCCCAAAACGATAAAGCGAAAACAGGTTTGTCTAATTTTTTGCAAATTTATAAAAAATAAAAAACAGAAATACCTTATTTACATAAGTATTCAGACCCTTTGCTATGAGACTCAAAATTGAACTCAGGTGCATCCTGTTTCCATTGATCATCCTTGAGATGTTTCTGCAACTTGATGGGAGTCCACCTGTGGTAAATTCAATTGATTGGACATGATTTGGAAAGGCACACACCTGTCTATATAAGGTCCCACAGTTGACAGTGCATGTCAGAGACAAAAACCAAGCTATGAGGTCGAAGGAATTGTCTGTAGAGCTCCGAGACAGGATTGTATCGAGGCACAGATCTGGGGAAGGGTACCCACATTTTTATGCAGCATTGAAGGTCCCCAAGAACACAGTGGCCTCCATCATTCTTAAATGGAAGAAGTTTGGAACCACCAAAACTCTTCCTAGAGCTGGCCGCCCGGCCAAACTAAGTAATCGGGGGTTAGAAGGGCCTTGGTCAGGGAGGTGACCAAGAACCCGATGGTCACTCTGACAGAGCTCCAGAATTCTGTGGAGATGGGAGAACCTTCCAGAAGGATAACCACCTCTGCAGCACTCCACCAATCAGACCTTTATTGTAGAGTGGCCAGACGGAAGCCACTCCTCAGAAAATGCACATGACGCCCGCTTGGAGTTTGCCAAAAGGCACCTAAACGACTCTCAGACCATGAGATTCTCTGGTCTGATGAAACCAAGATTTAACTTTTTGGCCTGAATGCCAAGCATCACGTCTGGAGGAAACCTGGCACCATCCCTACGGTGAAGCATGGTGGTGGCAGCATCATGCTGTGGGGATGTTTTTCAGCTGCAGGGACTGGGAGACTAGTCAGGATCGAGGGAAAGATGAATGGAGCAATGTACAAAGAGATATTTGATGAAAACCTGCTCCAGAGCGCTCAGGACCTCAGACTGGGGCGAAGGTTCACCATCCAACAGGACAACGACCCTAAGCACACAGCCAAGACAATGCAGGAGTGGCTTTGAGTGGCCCAGTCAGTGCCCGGACTTTAACATCTCTGGAGAGACCTGAAAATAGCTGTGCAGCGACAATCCCCATCCAACCTGACAGAGCTTGAGAGGATCTGCAGAGAAGAATGGGAGAAACTCCCCAAATACAGGTGTTCCAAGCTTGTAGCATCATACCCAAGAAGACTCGTGGCTGTAATCACTGCCAAAGGTGCTTCAACAAAGTACTGATTAAAGGGTCTGAATAGTTATGTAAATGTGATATTTCATTTTTTTATTTTGAAAAATTGCTCGTCCTAATATTTCTTCATTCCATTATTTTACTTTTACATCTGTGTGTATTGTTGTAAATTGTTAGATATTACTGCACTGCTGGAGCTAGGAACACAAGCATTTCGCTACACCCGCAATAACATCTGCTAAATATGTGTGTGCGACCAATTTTGGGGGATTTGATTTGATTTGACTTGAAAACGAGATGGTGCATCTCAAGAAATTTCATCCCACAAATGTTCAGATAAATGAAGTAAAAGTATGTTTTGTAAATATTTTTGTATAGGTTTGCTTAGAATAGATAATATTGTATCTGAAGTTCAAGGTTCAAGGATATTTATAATACTGAAAGGATCTGTAAAACAGCATTATCTGTGCAGAGGTGTGTTGTGTGTACTTCATTTCATTGTTAGCCAACACAAGGTCACACTTGTATAAGATAGCAAGATGGGTGACTGTTCTATCATTCCATACAAAGACATCTAAAAACTCCCTATTTCACACAATGACAAAAATCCATAAATCCACACAGTGTGCACATCACATAGTATAACACAATGCTAAAATTTAAACACGCACGCACACACGTGCACACACACACACACACACACACACACACACACACACACACACACACGCAGTACACAATGAATCACAATGAATACACAACTAGGCGTTGTGAAATGTGTTCCTTGGCAGCAGATGAATGACAGAGCAGAAGCCTCAAGCAACCCCCCTCCCCCTCCACCCCTACTCTAAGCCAGCCTGCTGGTCTTTATCTCACTTGGTTGACTCCAGAGAAAGGCAGGGTGTGTGTGCTTGAGTGTGTCCGTATTATGTGAGAGGGAGTCTGAATGTTTATCTTGTCAGTGTATTATATGCTCTGCATGTGTGAGTCTGTGTGTGTGTGCATGGATCTTGTGTTTTTGTATACTGTATGTTTGAGTACTCATCTATGCTTAATGAGCATACATGTGTTACAGGGGTCTGTGTGTGTATGTGCGATAAGTGTGTGTGTGTGTCCAGGACAGGTCTGAGGATAGGCCTGCTGAGGCACTAGCCCAGTGTAAGCAGGTCAGGTCCGGTGGGGGATGCTGACGTCAATGGAGGGGCTGGTCTCTGTGATACTACTGTAGAGAGAGAGAGAGAGAGAGAGAGAGAGAGAGAGAGAGAGAGAGAGAGAGAGAGAGAGAGAGAGAGAGTTAGAGAGAGAGAGAGAGAGTTAGAGAGAGAGAGAGTTAGAGAGAGAGAGAGAGAGATAGTTAGAGAGAGAGAGAGAGGCCTGGCTGGGGCTAAGTACAGCCAGACTACTGGACCTGTCCCTGGGTCTATGCCCGGGGCAGGGGGGGGGTTAAAGGCACTGGTCCATGGGGTCAAGTACAGACACCTGGGTCTTAGATAATATACTAGCAGTGATTACTGCGCTTAATAGGCTGACCTCTCTCATTCTCTCTCTGTCTCTCTCTCTCTCCCTCCATCTCTCTCTCCCTCCATCTCTCTTTCCCTGACTCCCTCCCTCTCTCCCTGGCTTGCACCTGCCATCTCGGTCTGGCATTGTGCTGTTGTGAAAACGTTTAACCGACGTTGAATGAGCACCCCTCCCCCTCCAGTCCCAATGTTAGAGGGGTGGAAAAGGGGGAGCCAGGATATAGAGGGGAAGAATGAGAGGCCAACAAAGGGCATGTTCTGCCTCCCCAGCATTCTTCTCCTCTTCGGCCCTGCAGAACGAAAGGCATGTCTTTCTTTCACTCAATAGAGAGGAATATTGGTGATTGCTCTCATTCCAAAATGAGCATCAGAGTACAGAGTATGGGAGAGAGGATGAGAGAGGAGAGACACCCCAAACTCGTACAGGGGCATGAGGGGGGAATGTGACTTGGGATGGGACAAGGCTGTGGGGTAGTGGGAGGTGGGGTGGAATGGAGGGTTTATTGGAGAGAGGAATGTATGGATCTGACCCTCCCCTGCTAGCAGGCAGGCACATTCCAGCTCCTTTTTGTTTCTGTAGAGGGGTATATGGGGGGAGGGAGGGAGTCGTTTGTAAGTGTTATCCGTCTTTTGACCACAAAAAGGTTGTCTGAGCAGGAAGGGGATCACCTGGGTGACAGGTCACGGCATCTTCAGCCTAAGGTGACCCCCACCCACCCAACCCCTTCCTCCTCCAGACCCCCTACCAACCCCTCTGCCGTGCCCTCGCTCTCACCTGTCTTCATGTGAAGTCAGCCAGGGGAGAGCACTTTCTCTGTCTCTTACTCTCGCATTAGCTTCTTTCCATTAATAGCTTGTTGTTCGTAGTTTGCTGAGTTTCAATTTCTGTAATTGTCTGTAATGGAACATGTTCCATTACAGACAAGACCCAGGCAGAACAGGACAGTGCAGAGCCCTTGCATTGACATGTCAGATACATTGATGAAAGACCTTGTTAATGCCAGGTATTATACTACTTCAGGTAATATCTGTTCTTAAGCCTTTTAGTACAATATGTCCTCAGTGCCCAATGTTAGTCATGGGTATATATTCTATGTGGTATGTTTTCTTCATAACATTTTCCAACTCCCTCACTTTCAATTCAAACCAACAATCCTGGCGTCTGAAAAAAACCTCTATACAGTATTCATTCAATGGAAATGCACTGTCTATGATGAATGGGAGAGAACACACTTCCTTCCTCGTACACACTCTCACACACACACACACACACACACACACACACACACACACACACACACACACACACACACACACACACACACACACACACACACACACACACACACATATCCATAGAGTGCAGGAAAAAACAATTACAGTTTCTCATTAAAATACTCTTAATCCTTTTATGCGAAACACAGTTACACAAGTATATACAATGAGGAGGAAAAAAGAGTGAGAATGTGCGCCGAATAATTACATATATCATGGAGCCGTCTCTTTTATTTTGGGTGTCACTTGTGATGTCACTGGCTGCTTTCCTTCATTTGAATTCAGACCTTTATCTCTGGCCCGCAGCAGATTGAGTGACGGCCCACCAAACGCTCGAGCCACTGTCCTATTGATTTCTCTAAATCCCCGACAATAGCATTTGCATGCTTGTTTCTGTAATAATACAGATATGCCATTCGGAATTAAAGAGCCTCGCAGACCAGAGGTAACTAATTGTGCGCTGTGTAATGAGTGCAGTTTCAATTTGATATAACCCACAGCTTTCTCTCGCAGCCCCGCACTAAGTACTTTCAAGTCTTTGTGGGGAAATAATTGATTTTTTGTGCTTTGGGCGCAAGGAAAACTATTATGATCTTTTAAATAATGGCAGCGGAAGGCCCGTGAATGATTTAAATTGGTATTAGAGAAGGAAGCCTCGGCGGGAAGATAGCGCCGTTTGACTGACAGTTTGCAAATGGCCCCCGTTCTTGATTACTCATTCTCTTAAGGAGGAAAGGAGCGAAGCTTCATTTGTGGAGTAATGGTGGAAGTCATTATTGACTCTCTGTGTCTGTTAACAAACACATTGAGAGGCTGGACGATTGGGGTGGTCTCACCCACTCTGCCAGGGGCTGCTGTGGACCAGGCCAGGGTTGAACACAGTGGGTGGGGTGGGCTGGCTGCTACAGAGCTCCACAGCAGACTGAGGGAGTGTGTCTGTGTGTGATAGGAACAGCCTCTTGTGCTGCCTCTCTCCTGTGGCTGCCTGTGGACGGTCTTAAACGTGCTACTGTCAGTGCCAGCCAGCTGGATTTGAGGGAAAATGTGATTATTCTGGGTATCAGTGTGGTTTGGAAGTCTTTCTCTCTCAAGGCTGAAAACTCGTTTTTTTCCCATCTCCTCAGGCTTTGTTTCCTTTGTAACAAAAGCGGTTCCTTATTTAACGCAGCGTGTTCGAATTTCACACTCTTAATTGTTCGTGTAGATAAAGGGGTTTTCAGTGTGGGGGACATATTCCCATGATGACTACAGGGGTGGTAACGGCCATGTCTGTCTTTGAAATAACTAGTTTCCTATTAACTTTTGGCTATGTTTTCAAAAGTATAATGAAATACTAAATAATAAAAGTCATTTACATAACGGCTCTTAATTATGGCAGAAAATGTATCTGGCTTGGTTAAGTACAATATGCACCTGCAAATAATGTATGTTACGGCCCAATATAATGTACACTGTGTTACCTTCATACATAGAACAAGCAGACAAACAATGTGGTTGTGGACTAACATTTTAATCCTGATTCTGAGTTCATATCCAATATGTTTTGTTTAACTATTGAAAATCATAATATGTCAATTTATCCACATATGCCGGTACATAAAGTAAATCCAAGGAAGATAAATGTGTTGTGTGTCAGTTCCAGATTAGTGTGTGTTTGCTTTGACTGAACATAGAGTAGTAATAGTAGTATGGATAGCAATATCATATATATACTGAGGGAAAAAAGAGGAGTAAAAGGGAGGCATAGAGAAAGGAGAAAGGAGAAAGGAGGAAGGAGGCAGGAGGAAGGAGGAAGGAGGAAGGAGGAAGGAGGAAGGAGGAAGGACAAAGGACGAAGGATGAAGGAGGAAGGACGAAGGACAAAGGAGGAAGGACGAAGGAGGAAGGACGAAGGAGGCAGGAGGAAGGAGAAAGGGGGTAGGAGGAAGGAGAAAGGAGAAATGAGGAAGGAACGATTGTCTTCGGCGCTGAGGCTGCTGCAGTCATACGCAGGTTTTTGTGAATCGCCTCATCTCATCTCTTGTCAGTCCGTCCCAATGTGATGGCTTAATGTGTGTGTGTGTGTGTGTTGAGACAAGTCATGCAGACAGAATGGCAGTGTGTGTGCTCCATGACTCTTTACCTCACAGACACCACGCAGTTATCTCCATAGTGAAGACACACTCACACACACACGCACACACTGCTCGCCATATTGTCCCTATCACATTGTTTCCTGTGACCTTCTGTCAAGAGCAGCCAGCCCCGATCTGTTGGCAAACACAGCCTCCAAGGAGTGAAGCCTATAGGCAGGAGTGAAGCTTCACCTATTCATCTCTCTCTACTTCTATACTTCTCATTCTCTCGCTCTACTCCTCTCTACTCCTCTCCTCTCTACTCTGCTCTACTCCTCTCTACTCCTCTCTACTCCTCCTCTCTCCTCCTCTCTCCTCTCTACTCCTCTCTCCTCCTCTCTCCTCCTCTCTCCACCTCTCTCCACCTCTCTCCTCCTATCTCCTCCTATCTCCTCTCTCCTCCTCTCTACTCCTCTCTCCTCCTCTCTCCTCCTCTCCTCTCTCCTCTTCTCTACTCCTCTCTCCTCCTCTCTCCTCCTCTCTCCTACGCTCTACTCCTCTCTCCTCCACTCTACTCCTCTCTACTCCTCTCTACTCCTATCTCCTCCTCTCTCCACCTCTCTCCTCCTATCTCCTCCTAGCTCATCCTCTCTACTCATCTCTCCTCCTCTCTACTCCTCTCTCCTCCTCTCTCCTCCTATCTCCTCCTATCTCCTCCTCTCTCCTCCTCTCTCCTCCTCTCTCTTCCTCTCTCCTCTATCCTCCTCTCTCCTCCTCTCTACTCCTCTCTCCTCCTATCCCCTCCTCTCTCCACCTCTCCTCCTCTCTACTCCTCCCTCCTCCTCTCTCCTCTTCTCTCCTACTCTCTACTCCTCTCTCCTCCTCTCTCCTCCTCTCTACTCCTCTCTACTCCTCTCTACTCCTCTCTACTCCTCTCTCCTACTCTCTCCTACTCTCTACTCCTCTCTACTCCCCTCTCCTCCTCTCTACTCCTCTCTACTCCTCTCTCCTACTCTCTACTCCTCTCTCCTCCTCTCTCCTCTCTCCACCTCTCTCCTCCTCTCTACTCCTCTCTCCTCCTATCTACTCCTATCTACTCCTCTCTACTCCTCTCTCTCCTCTCTCCTCTCTCCTATTCTCTACTCCTCTTTCCTCCTCTCTCCTCCTCTCTACTCCTCTCTCCTCCTCTCTACTCCTCCTATCTACTCCTTTCTACCATCAGATTCCCTCAACAGGATGTTGACAGCTGATTTCTCTCATTAATAAAATATTTTGGGTCTTAAGACAGAACCTTTGTGTCCAGTAGAAAATGAAAACAATATTGCTGACATTCATTTTGTGAAACACAGAGGGATCGTGCTCACAACATTTCATGTATTTATTTGGACAGTGAAGCTCAAACTTTTTATTTGACTTTATGCTCCAGCATTTTGGATTTGAGATCAAATGTTTCATATGATGCGACAGTACAGAATGTCACCCAATTTTTCAGAGTATTTTCATACATATCTGTTTTACCGTTTACAAATGAAAGCACTTTATGTACCAAGAACTCTAAAGCTACCTGTCACAATGACTACCGCCCTGTAGCACTAACATCTGTAATCATGAAGTGATTTAAAAGGCTAGTCCTAGCACACACCACTTCCATCATGGGCGGCAGGTAGCCTAGCTGTTAAGAGCGTTGGGCTTGTAACCGAAAGGTCGCTGGTTCATATCCCCGAGCCGACTAGGTGAAAAATCTGTCTATGTGCCCTGAGCAAGGCACTTGTAAGTCGCTCTGCATAAGAGCATCTGCTACAGTAAATAACTAAAATGTAAATGTCATCCCATATAGGACCCACTCCAATTTGCATACCGCTCTAAAGACAATGTAATCTCAATTGCACTGCCCTCTCCCACCTGAGCAAGAGGAATACCAATGTGAGAATGCTGTTCATCGACTACAGCTCAGTGTTCAACACCATTGTGCCCTCCAAGCTTGTCACCCTGGATGTGTGCTTAGCCCCCTCTTGTACTCCCTGTTTATCCATGACTGTGTGACTCCAACTCCAGGCCTGATCACCAACGGTGATGAGACAGCCTACAGGGAAGAGATGGCAGTGTGGTGCCAGGGAAAAACCTCTCCCTTAATTTCAGCAAGACCAAGGAGCTGATTGTGGACTACAAGAAACAGGGGGGTGTGAAGTTCCTTAACTTAACGTGGTCCTCTCACACCAGAACAGTCATAAAGAATGTGATTTGGTTTGGACCCTCAGGAACTTTTACAGCTGCACCATTGAGAGCATCCTGACTGATTGTATCACTATCTGAGCTGCCTGAATTGCCCTAGAGGCACCAACTTTAAGGAGTTTTGGAGACCATTCCATATGAGAGGCAAAAAATAATAAAAAATGATTTACCCAACTTGAAGGGATCTCCAGGGTTAGCCATCCCTGATTCCGGGTCTGGTCTAGTAACTTAGACGTCTGAAGGTTAACATTGAGGTAACAGGGGAGGTTAGCAGTTTTGGGGGGGTATGAAGGGGAGTGTATGTAGGAAAGATGTGTTCTGTCTGTGATTGGGTTGTCCACCTCTTTCTATTATATAAAGTGTCCTGTGGGCACATAGACTTACTTTATACAATGAATTTTACGCATAAAGCAGTATTATATTTTGATCGCGAAAATTGAAAAATCCATTATAACTATACCCCATGGTTAATAATAAACTAATTAACATTTGATTACAGTCTGAGGCGACAAATCCTAGCAGAGATTTATTTTCACCAGACTTCCCTTCAACCCAAATTATATAATTGAAATATAGCCTAAAATACCTACAAACACAATTATCATAATAATTAGTTTTTTTGACCATTAAAACAATGATTATATTTGCATATTTTGTAATACAGATGACATTTGAAAAATAATTGAAATAGCAGTGAAGGCATGCAAAATGACATATAATATTGTGCACAATGTTTGTGTGCGTGTGAACGTGTGTGGGTGCGTGCACTTTACACAAAGTTGTATGAGGGACCGGATGAGTATGTGCATTTCTATACCCACCTTTGCACATGTAACCATGCTGTTCATGTGTTTGTTTGTGTGCGTATACTCAGTTCCTGAGTGTGTGAGGTGGAACTGACCCCTTTAGAGTGCACACAGCTCGTAGCGCTCGGAGGGGCTGGCCCTTCTCTCTCGGGGAGAGGGAGCGGTTAATTTAGTTGGTCATAACTAATAGTCTCTAATCTGCGAGCTGAAGTCTGCTGAGAATATTGGACAGCGTAAAGGTTAATCACCACTGCCTGGTTAGCCAAGGAAGACGAGCTAATTCCACCGAAGGCAAATGGCATGCAGTTTTATCTGGGCCCGATAAGGAGTGTTAATATACCGAGCAGAATGGATGCTCAAGGGCCTGGTTCCCCTTATCAGCAAACTTTACAACAGGAGCCCGGCAACAGCGCAACCCCCACACCGCGCACAACATAACCTCATTTCACCTCTCAAGCAGAACTATCGCTTCGCCCCCATCCCCCAGCCACAGGAGTCCCCCCACCACCCTCCCCATTTCCCCTACCTCTACCCCCAGCCACAGGAGTCCCCCCACCACCCTCCCCATTTCCCCTACCTCTACCCCCAAAGCCACAGCCACCAGAAATGGGGGTATTATGAGCTGCGGCTAATTGGAAGATCCCTCTAATGCATTAAGAGATAAAATACTTTGGCTGTGGGCCTAAAGCGTGGATCAGAACAACATTGGAAGCTATCTAGCCTTGTCACACACTCAGAGATTTCCATACAAACACAGCAAGACCAATTACCCAAAACACATCACTGTTTGTGCTACAATACACACTCCCTGCCAGTGCAGCGGCCTGAGGAAATTAGTGTGTGTGTGTAAGGATAGGCATGGAAGGAAATTGGCTTAGTATTTTTTTTTTGTGTGTGTGTGTGTGTTTATGAGAGGGGGAAGAGGGGAATTGGCTTCAGGACTGTGTGTGTGTGTGTGTGTGTGTGAGACATCCATAAAAACAAAGATATTAAGGTAGTGGGGTAATCATTGCTAATACGGAAGCAGGCATCTGTTTGCAATGTGGCTGTCTGTTTTTTTTCTTCAGATGCTAATGAGTGTTTGTTATCACCTGCTGTGGGGGTGCCTTCATTTGAACTGATTTGTCTATTTTCTCTGTTTCTCAGCTTCAGTATCACATTCTCTGACCTTTGGCCTCGACAGCAGTATCTCCTACACCTGAGCATTTATTTAGGCATTGACTAATAAGGAAAATACTCTCAACATTGTATTGGATTTTCCTTCAGCTGTGTGTGTGTGTGTGTGTGTGTGTGGCTATTTTCCAATTTTGTAATTTTGTGACAGTCATGGGCTTCCTCTTGTCAAGGTAAGGAGCAAAGAATAGAGTAGCAAAAGCTAATTTTAAAACTAGAAAAACAAACACAGAGGGCTCACAGGGGTCAGTACATATTCCATCCCAAATCATATTAAAAAAAGTATTTAAATATTTCCTTGCTTGTATTATATAATTCCTGAAGGTGCATCAGTTAGTACACCTACATCACATCTCCTTACTCTGAAAGCCTGACCTGCACTCCCAACAAACATCCCTGACATCCCTATGGCATGCACCTGTAGGCCTCAGAAGCCTGGGCCTGGGGTAAATCAGCATCCCAGCTCAGAGTGTGCCCGGCGGGGCTGAGATACAGAGACTGTGATGGCATCCTCCTCTCTCCCCTACGGGCAGGCCTATCCATCGCCTCCTAACCGGATAAAGGGTCACACGTGTTGAGAGGAAGTTGTCATGGTCAGATTGATTTCATACTCTGCTTAGATGAGGCAGTTTAGGGCGTCTCTCCCCGTTGCTGGACCTGGTTTAGGGAGAGCTGACACGTCCAAGTATCTTCAGTCATTGTTGTCGTGATGAGGCGTTAAATCCAATTTTCTGCTGTATGTAAATGCTAGTCACCCCCAGTGCATAAGCCGCGTTTTACACATTCTATCCTTTTCTTCATCCGCCACGGTGCCACAGCGGAGGTTAATATGACCCTGAGACATGGCTCTGATGGAAGATGGATGGGGCCATTTTGGATTTTCCTCCTATTCATTACCCCCCATGCAGTTTGATAATTGCTCCTGGGGCGATCTTTAATGACTAGCAACTCCTGTTGCAGTTTTTGTTTAAGGCTTGTAAACAAAGCCCTCTTCTGTGGATTGTGACGTGTGTGTGCGCGCGCGCCTGCCTGACAGTCAACAAGAGGACCTTATTGACAGCACCACCTGCAGGATCAGAACAAGATAATTAACAGTACATTTTTCAACAAATATGACTTTATTGCAATATCAGTGATTCAGGTCCAATGTTGGTTAATTTGAACCAGAGCATCCAGACTAAATCGAACCCACCAACAGATGAGGAGGAGGGGAGGCTTTGGTGGTCGCACTCCCCAGTGGAACATCAGACCCGGTGAGATTGGTTCCACGTGCCAGTAAGGGAACAGGAGCCGACCCTGAGAGCGGACGGTAGGCGCTGATAGCGATGAGTGGGGATTTCAAAGTGTTAGGATGCCCTGTTAAACCACAAACAGTCCCCATCTGTCTACTCTAGCTTGCCTCTGCAGATCGATAGAGGCAATTCCTATGCTAGCGAGATCCTGAATGTGTGGCCAAGAGGCACTCAGTTTATCCTTTCCTCTCCACGCCACACCGTCCGCCTGCCTGCAGCACAGCACTGTCTCTCCCCACGTAGCATCCTCCTCCCACTCATTGTCTCCATGAAACAATTGGCAGAAGTAACATTTAATTAGGGTGGTATCTCCTCAGGGCTGTCAGAGCGAAGCTTCGCACGGTGAAGGAGGTTGAATTACAATTTGCTGAGAAGCATTATTTGAAAAAAAGGGGAGAGTAGAAAAAAAAGAAAAGTAATTTCTCGATACTCGCTTCAAAAAGGTCAAACGCTTTTTAATGACAGTGTTTTCTGATAATGCGGAATGGGGACTGGCAATAATAAACTTGCAGATTGATAACGTGGGCCGTACTTTAATGGAGTCTTGTGCTGAGGACTTAATTTGCGGGCAATGGCTCGCTTCGCCTCAACTGTCACCGTTTGATTTCTCTATTCCTTGTTTGCCATCGACTCGAGACAATTTTAAGAGAGAAAATAAAGAGCGGCGTTCTACTGTAAATGTTGCCATTCACACAACCGTAGGGGTTATTGTACAGGGATTAATATAAGAGTAGATATGACAGAAGAATGGGCTGCCGAATAAGGGGGCGAGGGAGGAGAGGAGAGAAGAAAGGGAGGAGAGAGAGAGAGAGAGAGAGAGAGAGAGAGAGAGAGAGAGAGAGAGAGAGAGAGAGAGAGAGAGAGAGAGAGAGAGAGAGAGAGAGAGAGAGAAAGTTGAGGGTAGGATAAGACATGGATAAGACATGCACCTCTAAACCATCACACCATATCCCTAGAGCAGTAGTCTAAACAATAAATTATCATACAGTGTGCTTTAATTGAAGGGTAGTGTTCATAACCCTGTGACATCATCATGTGTTAATCTGATCAGCTTCATAGTTAGACTAAAACATTGGGTTTCACCATAGATTTACACATTATGTGAAGAATAACATCTATACTATCTATTATAAAAATCAACACTTTGTATTTTGGGGATAGAGTCCCCCTTTAAACCGTATTGAGACAGTATTCATTTCCAAAATCAACAATTATATAAAAACGATATATCCTTACACTAAAAAGGGTGTTATGAAAATATTGTTGCTTGGTTGTGATTATAATTTTGATAAGGACTGTGTAGCAGGCTCAGATTAAATAATATGTCCTAAGTGGGCACTTTTTATTGCATAACTATCTCCACAATTAACACAAAACCATGCTGTAATTCTCCTTAATAATAACAGAAAAGGGTGCTTGACAATGATATATTCCGGGAAAATGTTAAGTTAGGTAGAGACAAGTTAACAATTACAAGGCAAGAGCCTTACCGTTTCCCGTGTTGCCTCATGGTAATTAAATACCAAAGCTCCTTAATGAATGCACGATGAAATGAGAGTTGAAGGGTTAATGCAACTATCGCTTTCCACAGCAAACGGATTCTATGAGGCACACATATTAGTGTGAATTTATGCACAAAAAGAGAGCTAATTCTTGTCGTGCTCTCTCCTCACTGTTTTGATCCGACCATATTGCTTAATTGTAGCCTAGCCTACTGAGCTCCCCTTTTCTTGGCCTATGCCCTTGACATTACAAAGTGGAAGTCCTTATTTAAAATGACACGGCAAATAAATGTACATTCCATTGCTTAGGCCTACAAATTTGCAGTGTAGTTTATGAATGCATTTTTTCAATTGTAAACAGAACCAAATATTTGGCCCAGACTGAGGCACTTTTCTTCAGTATCCCTGTCTGCTCAAATGAGTAGGTCTAGGGGAAATTTGACTTCCACTTTTAACCCATCCCCTTCGAAAGACACACATACATACATGTACAGGTTTAATAGAGGTAAGGGGGGCTGCTACACTAAGTGCCCAGGGAGCTGTTGTTGTGGGGGTTAAGTGCCTTGCTCAAGGGCACAACGGCTGGCAATGACATCTAGGATTTGATTCAAACTGGCAATCCTCTGGTTCCTGGCTCGCCTCTATAACTGCTACAGTAGGCTACCTGCTGCCAATTCCTGCCGCCCATTTCATTACTGGCTATAAATATTGTCTATACATTCAATCGCAGGCCTAATAAGCAATATCGTGGCTTCCTCTACTACTGATAATGAGTATAATGTTGAGTCCTATAGGCCTCTAGATTGCACCACAAGTGCACACAGTAGGCCCTAGGCCAGGGATGGGCAACTGGCGGCCCGCGGCCCACCTTTTGAAGGCCCTCGGATGAATTACATTTTTACTGTTGCGAGGTAGAATAGCAGAATACAGAAGGTGCAATTTTGAAATTTGGTTGTGCATCAACAGTTTTTCTCTTGTTATGTCAGTCACTGACAGTCACTCAATTAGCCCATGTCAGATAATAATTTTCTCATTTTAAGTTGCCCATCCCTGCCCTAGGCTATAGAGTAGGCTAAGGTTGTAAGAAGGACTGAAAATATTTTTTTCAATGTAGCCCAACACCATAAAATATGGACATAACTTGGAGTCAGCAGAATTGAAGACGATTAACAAAAATACATGTTTTATAATCATTAATTAAAACATTATGTATAGGCATATAAATCAATTAATACCACATAGCAGTACTAGCCTATTCACAACTTATCTAACATTTTGGAATTACCCACAATCCTCTAAAAATGGAGCCACATGGCAAGTTGAGAGTAAATATGATCAACATTTTGTAAATTAAACATAGTATATGAAACTGAATTTAAATGTTCTAATGTCATGCTTTTTGAACACATACAAATTAAGGTAGGCTATTCAAATATTGAAGTAAAACCAGAAACCTGCATTTTTATGTGAAAATCATAGATTTTTTAGGGTAATATATATTAAGCCCCTGTATAATTTTTTACAGTGTACTTGTCCCATTATCATGCTGTTAGGCTGCGTTTACACAGGCAGCCCAATTCTCATATGTTGCCCAATTATTGGCAAAAGAGTTGATCTGAATGGTCAAAAGACCAATTTGTGGAAAAAGATCAGAATTGGGCTGCCTGTGTAGGCTAATAGACTTAGGGCTCTATTCAATCTATTTTGCTGAAGCTTTACAGATTGCGTGATAGAAACTAAAAGGTAATTTCTGATTTCTGATTATGCAGCCTTTACCATGAAAGCAGTTTCCACTAACAAGGCCTTTACATTTCAATCACGTTGTAACGCTGAACTTTCGCGATATGGATTGAATTCTTAGTAACCTTGTCTGCTATTTGTTGTAGTCTAGTAGTAGGCCTACTGGTAGTAGTGTTTGTAGTGGTATTTTAATAATTTCCTTTAATCACGTTGATGCTGGATCCATAATGCCCTAGAATCTGCTACTAATCTTTTAACAAAGAACTGTGCGCATTGCAATCAACACTGCAGCGCGCAATGAACCAGACTAATCACTCGAGCAGCGCCTGACTGAAGACAAATATGACAAACATTTTACTGTGTCATTGTGGTGTGTGTGTGTGGCGTTTTGTCTAGGTCTATAGTTGAACATGCACTGGCCGACTTTTTTCAAATGATGTATTATATTTTTTCTGAGAGGACAGGCCAATTCTCCCAATTCACCAGCTCCCTTAGCCTTTTAGTGTTGCAATTTATGATACCTTAACACCATAGCTATGGGTTTCATTATGATTTGAATGGGCTGAAATTGTCTCGTCTGCCCGACATTGTTGAAATCCAACGAAGAGGAAATCTCATTGCTTGGCCCAGGTTCTGTCAGTGCCTAATTAAAGATACTCCTGAAATATCAATGTCCTGCATAAAGAAACACAATATACCCAGAAATGTGGCCAGCAGTTAGGTCTATAGTCCCATAAATTAACAAAAGTTGAGGGGAAATACCTCTTCATTTCTGTACATGTGTAGGCTCATTTTTGCAAAATACTGTGTGTCATTCAATAAGGTGCAGCTCTTATTTGAATACTAGTTTTCTGAATATTTCGTTATTCTATGTGTTGTATATGATTTCATATCTAAAGTGTTGTTTGTCGTGAGTGTAGAGGCTGATCTGTATCTCGCAGCACTGCCCAGTAGAATCACATTTGGTTTAATTAGGCTACAGTATGAGTTCTATTGCCTTCACTCCAGATCGTTAATATTGTATTGTTCATATCATGAACTCCTAGGTTACAATAAGCATGCATTTTTCATTGCAATAATCCTTAATTATTTGTAGGCACCCTTAATCTTTCATATAGTTTCATTGTTTTGCTTAAATATTTAATAGCTGATGCGGCTAGTCTTTCAGGACCTGCTTTCGAGACACGGAGAGGGAGATGGAGGAGAGAGAGCGAGGGAGAGGGAGGAGAGAGAAAGGAGAGGGGCTGAAGACATGGATTTCAACGCCTTCTGCAGCTCGAGCCCTGTCTACGGTTCCTGTTAAAGGCTCTGCACTTGAATTAATGGTTGAAGTCATGATTTAAAATATATATATATATCTGTTTTGTTGATCATCTTCTATTCTGGTGGCTCCAAGATACAGTATATTCATATTTTATGGTGAATAATAAATAGTATATGTTGCAAATATGTAGCCCAATAATGCATATAATGATAATACAAACAGGCCTATAATAATAGCCTAGTAATAGCAATAGTGTAATCCTACTATCATCCTCATCATCATCAAAGTCATTTTGATTAGGTAGGGTAGGCCTATAGAATGAACATATGTCACCTACCAATCAATTATTTAATCAGTCAGTCAGTCAATCAATCCTAAATAGACATGCCTTTTTTTCTCACATTAACATTTATTGACTTTATTGTATAGGCCTACATTTATTGTGAAATATTGCAATATTATCCTATCACTTATTTTATTTTTTTCTTCACATTCATAGAACTCCTTGGTAGCCTAGCCTAAAGTGCAACTTGAAGTTTAGCTTAGACTAGGCCTATTCAGGCATTGATATCAATACATTTATTTTTCAGGTTTGAATTTGATAGGCTAGAGAGCAAAAATACTTTGCCACATTAGCTAAAACGAAATGACAGGTCTAGGTTTTTTAAAAATCTTTTAAAAACTGCTGCTATTTGACTGTACCAGTGTTACACTAGTGTATACACCCTGGAAAGTGTGTTTCCATAACTAGGGCTGACAGTGTAGACTTGTGAAAAGCAGAATCAACAACCTCTGCATAATCAAAACAGTTGCTTTGTGAGAAGGTGTTAACCATCAAAGGTGGAAACCCATGTTCACAGTTAGCCATTGTTATGTAAATGAAGCCGAAAATTCCCAGCAGCCTTTCCTTGGCCCAAAGTCAGAGCAGATCCACTGACCATGGCCCAGTGAGACCGAGGAACCGGGCCATGGAGGTGGAAACACAAATGTCTGAGGCTTTTTGGTAAAACAACGGGGTAAATGCTCAAAGAAATTGCCCACATTTTTGTCTCGCTCTCGCTCTTCTTTGTGCACATGCCTCTGTCCATTCATCGTTGCTAGAGGGAACAATACTCCAATAGCCTTGTTTTTCTTAAGACTAGGCTACTAAACTTACATTTTAGACATTCAGCAGACGCTTTTATCCAGAGTGATTTACAGTAGTGAAAGCATACATTTTCATACTTTTTTCATACTGGTACCCCGTGGGAATCGAACCCACAAACCTGGCATTGCAAGCGCCAACTGAGCTACAGAAATAAATGTAGACCTACTGTAAGATGGTACGTAAGGCTATAGCCTAGCCTAGTCGATTTATTCAATTCAAACAGAACATCCACATGGCAAGTACAGGTCGCACAACCAAGGTTACCACACTGACTATTGACTATCCAAAACACATTTTCATCTGCGGTTATAATACATACATAGGTTATTTTGTTGTTAAAGGCCCAGTGCAGTCAAAACGTGGTTTCATGTGTTTTATATATATTTCCAAACTATGAAGTTGGAATAATACTGTGAAATTATGAAAATGAGGATAATGCCCTTTTAGTGTAAGAGCTGTTTCAAAAGAGTGCCTGAAATTTCAGCCTGTTTTAGTTGGATGGAGTTTTAGCCTGCCTGGTGACATCACCAGGTGGTAAATTACTTAATAGACCAATAATAGAGTTCCAAACCTCTCTGCAATAACAGCTAGTTTTCAGTTATCCCCTCCCAATTCAGACCACTCCAAGAGTGCTAGCAAAATTCTTGCTTGTGAAATTGCTCTTTGCTAAGAAGCTATTTTTGTTAATTTTTTACCATGTTAACTGAAAACAATCACAGTAAGGTACTTAATTGTTACCCAGAAATGATTTGATATTGAGATAAAAACGGCTGCATTGGACCTTTAAAATATAGTTAATTTTTCACTTTGAATGAAGTCTGTGGGGAAACACACTATTTTTTATATACCGACTTGGATGTAGCCTAGATGCAGAGGCGTTGTATTTTCTGAGGTGTGGTTAATTAACTAGGTATACAACACAACATGGTTGGTGAATAACTAATCTCTGGTGGACAGACGCATGTAATTTAAACCGAGCATCTGATGCAATTACACAAGATTTTAGTTCTGGGTTTCTGAGATTAGTAAATAACCAACTCATTCAAATAACCTAAATTGGCTGAATTTTGGTACCTGGATTATAGTTCCCTTGGCAAACTAAACATAGGTCTATTCATTGTCTCAGTAATTTATAGCCTAGAAGTATCAACAAGGGATTGTTCTTAGGTTTGTTCTAAACTCATAAACTCTGTTATTCTTTACACATTGTGCATATTTATTGAGTTATTTAGAAATAGGCCTTTGGCACAAGCCCTCAATTATGCAAAACACTCATTTGTTGGCTAGACCCTATTCTCCTACATTACAAATGGGAAAATCTTTATATAATTTGTGAAAGTTAATAAATAGTGTAGCCCATGTCAAACACAATGACAGATGTTTAGGGTTATTCATGTTGCTATTATTGATTAGTTTTGCCCTGCAGATCCTATCAATGGTATTGTCTACATACAACGTGGTTGGTGGGGGGAGTTTAATTCAAGCAGAAAGCTGTTCTCTATCCACTAATCTCATCCAGTGATACCGTCATAGAAAGGTGTTGAGATTGGATAAATGTGCCTAACTCCATTAATCTATATGAATGCCTAGTTGAATCAGCTCTGGGAGCGTAAGGGAGGGATAAACACGGAAGTTCTGTATATTATCTTGGAAATAATGGACGACCAGATCATGTACAGAGCGGAGGCGTTTATGCTTTTTATAGCCTGACATGGTTGCTTTAGAACGGTTAAAAAAGTGCCTATTGTTGGAACTACTTCAGAGGTGTCCTATCTGTTTTCCAACTATCCTGTATATCTAAATGTAATGCCCACTCTAGAATGCCGTTCTAAACGAGTATTCAACAATGCTGCAGGATCGGGAGGGGGAGATGAAGACTGAGTGTTATGTTGTGAGTCCTGGTGGTCTCTGCTTCTCCGTGCAGAGTAAATCCCCCTTATGGATCCTGGAAAACACAGCCTGGTCTCATAGACTAGACATAACATAGTAAATAAAAATCTGGGACACGCAAATTAAAATGATATGTTAAGTTTGGTATGGTTACATACGACAGAAAGTTACATAAGGCAAAATCTAACCTACTTCTAATGTGAATGTCTATTAACCCAAAGGTTGTGTGTTTGGCCTCCTGTAGCTCAGTTGGTAGAGCATTGCGCTTGCAACGCCAGGGTTGTGGGTTCGATTCCCACGGGGGGCCAGTATGAAAAATTTATGCACTCACTAAAACTGTAAGTCGCTCTGGATAAGAGCGTCTGCTAAATGACTAAAATGTAAAAATGTTTGAATCTCATCATGGACAACTTTAGCTTTTTAACTAATTAGCAACTTTGCAATTACTTACTACTTTTTAGCTACTTTGCAACTACTTAGCATGTTAGTTAACCCTTCCCCTAACCCTAACCTTAACCCTTTAACCTTAACCCCGTTAGCCAAAACAAATAGGAATTTCCAACATACTGTATGAAATGCAATTCGTAGCATATCATACATTATGAATTGTAATTCGTGACATATCATACGAAATGGATGATGGACATCCACAAATTAATACATACCATATCAAACTTAACATATCATACTCATTTGAGTATCTCTGATTTTAATTTACTATGTTAGTGGCGCAGTGGTCTAAGCAGGGACGGCTTGTTCAATAGGGCGATATGGGCGACGCACTGCCAAACGGGAAAAGGAAGGGATTTTTTTTCTAATCAATTATATCACGGCAACAGCAGTTATCAGTGTTCACGTCTGATCTGCCAGCCACTAAATGTCAAATCAGGCTAAAGTCGTGCTTCAAATGGCCCCGCCCGTTTTTGGGGCGATTTCAGTCAAGTTGAAAATCGCCCAGAAGTCTCTCATAGCCTGTCATGTAAAATCTATTTTTTTCACATTTCAAAGCTTTCAAGACTTGGCTGGATGAGTCCCGGACAGAGAAGTGGAGCCGGCCACCTTCACCCTGGTCAGAGCGGACCGCGATCCTGGTAAGAGAGCGACTCTGTACCCCGACATTGAACTGCTTTCTGTGTCATTGCGACCTTACTATCAATTCAATTCAATTTAAGGGCTTTATTGGCATGGGAAACGTGTGTTAACATTGCCAAAGCAAGGGAAGTAGATAGTAAACAAAGGTGAAATAAACAATAAATATTAACAGTAAACATTACACTCAGAAGTTTCAAAAGAATAAAGACATTTCAAATGTCATATTATGTATATATACAGTGTTGTTACAATGTGCAAATAGTTAAAGTACAAATGGGAAAATAAATAAACATAAATATGGGTTGTATTTACAATGGTGTTTGTTCTTCACTGGTTGCCCTTTTCTTGTGGCAACAGGTCACAAATCTTGCAGCTGTGATGGCACACTGTGGTTTTTCACCCAGTAGATAAGGGAGTTTATCAAAATTGGGTTTGTTTTCGAATTCTTTGTGGATCGCTGTAATCTGAGGGAAATATGTGTCTCTAATATGGTCATACATTTGGCAGGAGGTTAGGAAGTGCAGCTCAGTTTCCACCTCATTTTGTGGGCAGTGTGCACATAGCCTGTCTTCTCTTGAGAGCCAGGTCTGCCTACGGCGGCCTTTCTCAATAGCAAGGCTATGGTCACTGAGTCTGTACATAGTCAAAGCTTTCATTAAGTTTGGGTCAGTCACAGTGGTCAGGTATTCTGCCACTGTGTACTCTCTGTTTAGGGCCAAATAGCATTCTAGTTTGCTCTGTTTTTTTGTTTGTTCTTTCCAATGTGTCAAGTAATTCTCTTTTTGTTTTCTCATGATTTGGTTGGGTCTAATTGTGTTGTTGTTGTTGTTGTTGTTGTTGTCCTGGGGCTGTGTGGGGTCTGTTTGTGTTTGTGAACAGAGGCCCAGGACAAGCTTACTTAGGGGACTCTTCTCCAAGTTCATCTCTCTGTAGGTGATGGCTTTGTTATGGAAGGTTTGGGAATCGCTTCCTTTTAAGTGGTTACTATCTGCCCCGTGAGTTCCCCCAATTGTTTGTTACCGTTGTGTACTGTTGATAATCACAAGTTTACTGGAGAACTGAGACCAAGTAGAGACTTTGGACAGGGTGGATATGGTATAATAAAGGCAGTTTATTCAGAGGTAAAGATATCTGGAATCGCGTGCACGGACTCGTGCACGTGTGTAGGTCACCTAAATCATCAGAAAAATTGCCCCTCCTGAGAATTTTTTCAGGAGCCGCCACTGGGTCTAAGGCACTGCATCGCAGTGCTAACTGTGCCACTAGAGATCCTGGTTCGAATCCAGGCTCTGTTGTAGCCGACCGGGAGACATGGGGCGGCGCACAATTGGCCCAGCGTCGTCCAAGGTAGGGGAGGGTTTGGCCGGCAGGGATGGCGTTTGCAATGCCAGGGTTGTGGGTTCGATTCCCATGGGGGGCCAGTATGAAAAAAATAATGTATGCACTCACTAACTGTAAGTCGCTCTGGATAAGAGCGTCTGCTAAATGACTTAAATGTAAATGTTAAGTCTACCCTGAGTCGAGGTTGAAAAACAGGGATAAGAGAAGGAGAGAGGGGTGGTGGAGGGATGCGAAATGTGACAACATATTATGATAAGAGAAACTGGATATGATGGATATCAGCTATTATTCGGCTAGGGATGGAAGTGTTTCAGGTCTTTCCTCCCAAACATTAGTTACGTTACACTAATGTCAATTAAATATTATTATTATTAAACTAATACCATTAATCTTGTTCACAGGCTACTCTACTGTATTAGGGTGCAGAGTGCAAACGTAACACAGAAAAGTCTTTATACATGTAAACAGTTGGACAAACTCTCAATGTAAAATCATTCTGGCAATATGCATTCATTATACATGCAGTTCTAATGGCAATATACATTCACTATATATTAAGTTCTAATTGCAATATGCTTTCACTTTACATCCATATTCCAATGACAATACTGTATGTGTTCACTACAATCATTGTCCACCCTGTTAACCATAACTGTTATAAATTAATTTAACCTTCTTCTCATCCAGGTGTCTTGCCTCATTCGGTTGCTCACCAGTGAAATGTATGATTGTAATATGGTGGGTTGTAGTAGGTAGTGTGAAGGGGTTAAGTAAGACAGCAATCCAAACTATTGCTTTAATCTCCTAATTTAGCCACTCCACCCCTCCAATCCCACATAGGTTCCTTCAACACTTTTATACCTACTACGAAGCAGGCCTCATATCCACTTCCTAATTCACTTCTTCTCTCATTTCAGGCAATGGGCCCTGACCACCTAAGGTGTTGTGAGCAGCCTTGGGGGTGGGAGCAGGGTGGGGTATGGGGACCGTCTCCCATCACAATACACAGCCAACCCAAAGATCCCAGCTTTTTAGGAGCCTGCCAAGGCCAGCAATATTTTTCCTTTTCTCCATCATTAGTCGCTTCCAAGGATGTAACCCCCCTCCATCCCTCCATCCCCCCGTCCCCCTTAGCACCCATCCCAGCCTCTCCTGTTCTGTAGCCTGTTGTTCCCTTCTCCAGCCACCTTTGAGCAGGAGGAAGAATTCTCAAGTTGCGAACAATGCATCCGAAGCGGGCGGGGCCCAGAGGTCTTGAAGGGTGTAACAGTATAGGAGGAACTATACCACGGCCCACATCTCCTAGCAGCTCCGAGCAAAAGAGCCCTTCTGTGTCTTCTTCACGGTGCATTTTGGGAGTATTTCTGGAGGGGACAAGAGGAAAAGGGGGCACCGTCTCTGAGTATGAGGTAAATAAATGCACTCAGACACAGGAGGGGAGAAGAGCGTCTTAGTCTTAATTAGAGAGGTACTACGGGCCCTGCAGAATGCCAATGTCGAGATGGGGCCACATTGTGGGCTATGGGCGCATCCTCCTCGATGATAGGTAATTGGAGTTGTACCTTCAAGAAAGCTGCTAATTTCACATAGGAAGTGCTAACAAGACCTTTGTGTGCCATGTTTTCCTTTTTCCTTTAGCAGGGAGTTACAGAGCTCGAGTGCTGGGAATGGCCCGGGCCACTACCTGGAGTGGGAAGGCGCAGTAATGAACCACTTCACATGGTAGTTTACAGAAAAAGAAAGGAGGAGGCCAAAGAAAGAAGGAAAAAGGGAAGCCTAATTTTGCAGCCTGAGAATAGCAGGTCGCACAAAGGGTCCTGTTTAAGGGCATTATTAGTGGTATTCTTCAGCAGTACACAGTCTTTACTGCAATGGGGCCACTTATCACAAGTGTACCAATCTCACCCCAATGGAAACAAACCAACTCCATCCGTCAATGTTTACCATTATGGATGTCATTTATTTTCAAATCCCATATGTCATGTCTCAATAGTTCAGAGGCCTCCACCCTAGTGTACGCCTAAACTGTGTTACCAAACTGTCATTGAGATTGCAAAACAAACAATATGACCTTTTCTTGGAATGCAGACAGATTAGGTTAAAGAAGGTATTTTGGACAATCTAAATTTGTGCGAGTATTGTCTGTAGGGATATGACAGAGACGGTAAGCATCTCTTACCTTAGCCATATTTATGTTATTCCTCTTCCTATATGAGACCCATCAGTGCAGTGCAAGTGCCGCTTTCAATATACCCTAATGGAGAATTCCATCCATGTCTATTTGAGATACCAGGGCTCCCTCAGCATTACAGTGACCTATGTGTCCTTGTTGTGTGGCCCTCTGAAGGACAGTCCCCTGTCCCAGTGTCTGTGGCTTCTCCTCTGAACGAGATGTTGAGCCACTGACTTTTTTCCAAAAACACTGCACATCTTTGTCAACAGTCTGGCTGAATGAAGAGGAGGCAAAGGGGAGAAATGGAATGGAAGGGGAGTCTTCCTGACTGACTCCTTTTCTGTTGAACAAACACGTCCAAACTCAGGCCCACTATTCGTGTGGCTCCCTTGTTCCTTAAGACATTCCTACCACTACAGTGGGGTCCTAAGCAACTAACCGAATCCCATTGATTGGACAGGAGGGAGAGGGAAAATGGGCGGCCAAATAGCCCCTGCTCCATTTTTTTTTGTTTCCTTCTACGAGAATACTACTAGAGAACATAACAAGCCACAAAAGATAACGTTTTCCCCCACTGCCCATAAAGAGACACATCGGCCCTCTACTAACTACTACAACTTATTTCCCCCTCTCCACAATGGCCCCCTGCTCCCTGCCCTCTGTATCCCTGTAGGGCTGCCAGTGCTGGGGGTGGAGGGAGGGTGGGGGCATCCAATCTCCCAAAAGTTAGCCCCATTTCCGTTGTGCTTTTGTGTCCTGGTGGCCCTGTTCTAAAGAGCTCTGAGAGGTATTGTTGCAGATGGTCGGGTGGGCTGGGCTGGGGGAATGTGGCCACAGTGGCAGGCTAGTCCTAATGCTTCCTGGGAGTATTGTGCTGCGGCCTCCCCATCCCCTTCCTCTCCTTTCAGGCCTCCAGAATTGGGTCCTCCTGATTAGGAGTCTCAGCGTGGGTCAGAATTGCCAGAGCCGAGGTCTAGCTGCCCTGGACCAGACCTGGATCCATTCTAAGGAGCTGATCACTGTGTGTTCATCATTCAGGAGAATTAGAACAGCCGTAATAGAATACTAGACTAAAACACAGCAGTTAGTTTGGCCATAGTGATGTCTGCTTTGGATCAGAGGGGGGTTATGGAAGTTATATGGTGAAATGTCAAGCTGAGAATCTGGTATAAGATATGGTTAATGTGATGGGTGGTGTGACTACATTATGGAGCGATATGGCTAATGTCATGGCTGATGTCACTGTGATGTGTGTAACGGGGGGATATAGTGGGATATAATGTGACAATGTACTATAAGAGAGATGTGATACGGGGAGCTGTAGACGAAAGGCAGAGAGAGACAGCCAGGCAGACAGATTGACGGACAGCAGACAGACGTGGCTTCATCAGTGCCATTATGGGGAGGGGGTGTTCCCATACAGTGGGAGCTGTCAGTGCACCGCTGTAAAAATGACAGCCACTCGAGTCGGGACACGGAGCGACGGCTCTGAAAGCGTGTCATCTTTTCTTCCCTACTCGGCGATGTCTCGTTGGATAAAGGAACAGCAGAGAGAACAAAGGGAACAATGGAAAGAAAACGACAGTGTACTGAGATGAAGACAGAAAGACTGGGGGTTGACATCTGAATTACATTTCTCAGAGCCGAAGAGAAGAAAAGTGGAGAAATAACTACCGCTTACATGTTTATTTTAACTTCAACTTTATTTGCCTGATGTTGAAAACTTGCAAAGCTCTGAGCAACAACACTGGCTATCAAGGCATGTACTGACAAATAAACTGACATTTACATAATTTTTAGCAGAGGGTAGAATTTACTTTACTGCCATATACTCCATCTCACTTCACTCTACATCTCACCTCACACTGCTGAGATCTGCCTAGACTCAATGACATACCAAATGTCTGGCAAAAATTTTTTTTTGTGTGTGTTACAGAGAGAGAGCCAGAGCCTCTGTGGCTGACATCCAGCCCTCTATAACCTCATTAGAAACTACCATGGCAGCTGAGCGCCCATCTACACATACCCACGCTGCTTTGATTTCTCACAGTCCAAAGATGTCAATCATAAGCCTTCTCCCAGAATCAGAGCTGGTGTAATTCATTCCCACTCTTCTCCGTCTCTCTCTCTCCTGCTCTCCCTCCACTATTTGGGAGTCATTTTATATGCCAGCGTAGTACATAATACATTTTTAATGGACAACTAATTCTCTACCATTAATTTGTCAACATGATTACTGGATCTGCCGCTGAAATCTGAAGTTTTTTTTATATACACACGGCATTAATGTGTCTTTATTCAGCTTTACATCAGAAAAAGTCTGAGATTTACATAATGCTGGCATTGAGGTCTGTGACAGGCACACTCCATTTTCCGACTTGATTTCTCCCACAAAAGGCCTTGGCGTTCCCTCGCTCTCCCGGCTAAAATAATACCTGCACTTTCCACAAATCACACAGAAAGGGAATACACTTACATGTGATTTATCATACCTGTCAACAACATATATAGTCTTTAGAGCAAACTCAAAATTACTGTCAAATCCTGGATTTATACGATCATATTTTTATCCGACGAGACCTTTCAAGGGAGTCGATATCACGATATCAGATATATTGGACGTAGGGCATAGGTTGTCTATAACTTGCCTATAGCTGTTGGACTGTTGAAGAGCGGGTCAGAATCTGAATCATCAGCCCACACTGCTGTGACCAGAGAGAGGGTATAGATGAGAAGGTTGTGGGGTTGTGACCTGGTTCACCAGAGGTTGTAGAGGAAACCCAGAATGTGCCAGTTACAATGAGGCCCAGCGGTGCACACTCCTGCTGCCCCACAACACAGGAAACTCACAGCCCTTCTGGCAGGAAGTCCTCCTGCTGTCTGAGCTACAGATAACACACAGAGCCAGCCTGTACCTCTTGGCTGCAGTACACAGCCTTGCGTGATGTATTTGTACAGTAGCCTGTCATCAAAGGCTGTTAGATTGTTTTTGTCAGTCATTGGACATTTCCTTATGAGCTGTTTGATGTGTGGGAGCAGACTGCTACTGGCTGCTGGGTCAAATGTAGGAAGTTTGTAGGAGCTAACCCCATCCCTTTATCCACCATTTTGTCCGGTCATGACAGCTTTTCAAGTTGTTGAACTCACTTGTTCCTGAGTTCATCAATTGTAAAATTGGTCATTTGCCATTTTCAAGGTTTTACTTTCATAGTCCTGTTTTTACATGCAAAACATGCTCTGTTTCTATTTCAGATTTTAAAAAATACATTTACATTTTAGTCATTTAGCAGATGCTCTTATCCAGAGCGACTTACAGTTAGTGAGTGCATACATTATTTATTATTTATTTTTCATACTGGCCCCCTGTGGGAATCGAACCCACAACCCTGGCGTTGCAAACGCCATGCTCTACCAACTGAGCTACATCCCTGTTTCAGGCTTAAGTTTAAATACAATTCTGGATCTCCAGATACTAAAAAAAAGTTTGATTCACAGCACAACAATTGTGTGATTGAGGTGCACTTTTCACATTTTGTTCTTTTTGTAAAGAAGTGATCCTATGTCATCCAGGCATCATAACATTATTAGCTATTTACGCCTGCTTCAATAGTGTCTTAACAATGGTAACCCTATGTAAACCACTACCACATGAAATTAGGCTCTATAGTGCTGGATGTAAAATGACCAAATGTAAGCTAATAACCTTAATGTACACAAGGGCGTGAGGAAATGCAGCTCTTTTATTCTGGTCAAATTAATTGACTGAATAGCAAGGAAATGTGATGACAGCATATAGAGAACCAGGTGAAATATAACAGAACTGCTCCTTTGTTTAGAAATACATGTAACATTTTAGTCATTTAGCAGACGCTCTTATCCAGAGCGACTTACAGTTAGTGAGTGCATACATTTTCATACTGGCCCCCCGTGGGAATCAAACCCACAACCCTTGCGTTGCAAGTACCATGCTCTACCAACTGAGCTACAGAGTCTGGAACACTTGGTGGAACTCTGGTGCCTGCAGGGGGGAGTTCCACCAAGTGTTCCGGACAATTTCAAAACAAAGTTGCTGTTCTTTTATATTTCATCTGGTTTGCTCAATGCTGTCATTATATTTCCATGCCATTACAGGCAATTACTTTGACCATAATAAAAGACGTCCCCCATTCCCCAGCCCCAACCCAAGTCCATGCCACGTCCCCCATCCCTAGCCCTCTAAACCTGGCCTGGTGCCTGGCCTATCATTTTTAGAGGAGCCACGGCACTGTCACGATTACAGTCAGCTCTAACACCACTCTCTCACTCCCCCCACCCTGCCCCTCCATTATACCCCAGTGACTGGCCCTCGCCGCGCTCCATTACCAGCACTCAGCCCAGTATGGTGCTACCATAACGCACAGATGTGGTCATTAACTAAGAACACTCGTCTTTTCTAATTTCCTCTCCTCCTCCTCTTCCACTGTATGCATTCCTGTGACCTAGCCATCTTATTCCACCACTGCACTAGTCAACCTTCCTCCCTCAGTATCATTATCTCAGTCAATGACAGGTGAAACACATTCTACCTCTAAGATAATAGGCTTTTCAAATGCATTCGAGACTACAATACAAAGGTAGGAAAGTTGATGTCGAATTCTAATTATGTAAATGATGTGGGTGAAAGAAAATAGTAGAACGATATTGTCATTAAGTGCATTGAAACCTGGAATTATAACAATGATGGCAATGGTAGCCTGAGCTGATGATATGATAAGAGCATTGTAACACAATTATAAATATATATATATAAATACCACAGTACAGTGGGGAAAAAAAGTATTTAGTCAGCCACCAATTGTGCAAGTTCTCCCACTTAAAAAGATGAGAGAGGCCTGTAATTTTCATCATAGGTACACGTCAACTATGACAGACAAAATGAGAAAAAAGAATCCAGAAAATCACATTATAGGATTTTTAATGAATTTATTTGCAAATTATGGTGGAAAATAAGTATTTGGTCAATAACAAAAGTTTCTCAATACTTTGTTATATACCCTTTGTTGGCAATGACACAGGTCAAAAGTTTTCTGTAAGTCTTCACAAGGTTTTCACACACTGTTGCTGCTATTTTGGCCCATTCCTCCATGCAGAGCTCCTCTAGAGCAGTGATGTTTTGGGGCTGTCGCTGGGCAACACAGAATTTCAACTCCCTCCAAAGATATGCTATGGGGTTGAGATCTGGAGACTGGCTAGGCCACTCCAGGACCTTGAAATGCTTCTTACGAAGCCACTCCTTCGTTGCCCGTGCGTTGTGTTTGGGATCATTGTCATGCTGAAAGACCCAGCCACGTTTCATCTTCAATGCCCTTGCTGATGGAAGGAGGTTTTCACTCAAAATCTCACGATACATGGCCCCATTCATTCTTTCCTTTACACGGATCAGTCGTCCTGGTCCCTTTGCAGAAAAACAGCCCCAAAGCATGATGTTTCCACCCCCATGCTTCACAGTAGGTATGGTGTTCTTTGGATGCAACTCAGCATTCTTTGTCCTCCAAACACGACGAGTTGAGTTTTTACCAAAAAGTTCTATTTTGGTTTCATCTGACCATATGACATTCTCCCAATCCTCTTCTGGAACATCCAAATGCACCCTAGCAAACTTCAGACGGGCCTGGACATGTACTGGCTTAAGCAGGGGGACACGTCTGGCACTGCAGGATTTGAGTCCCTGGCGGCGTAGTGTGTTACTGATGGTAGGCTTTGTTACTTTGGTCCCAGCTCTCTGCAGGTCATTCACTAGGTCCCCCCGTGTGGTTCTGGGATTTTTGCTCACCGTTCTTGTGATCATTTTGACCCCACGGGGTGAGATCTTGCGTGGAGCCCCAGATCGAGGGAGATTATCAGTGGTCTTGTATGTCTTCCATTTCCTAATAATTGCTCCCACAGTTGATTTCTTCAAACCAAGCTTACCTATTGCAGATTCAGTCTTCCCAGCCTGGTGCAGGTCTACAATTTTGTTTCTGGTGTCCTTTGACAGCTCTTTGGTCTTGGCCATAGTGGAGTTTGGAGTGTGACTGTTTGAGGTTGTGGACAGGTGTCTTTTATACTGATAACAAGTTCAAACAGGTGCAATTAATACAGGTAACGAGTGGAGGACAGAGGAGCCTCTTAAATAAGAAGTTACAGGTCTGTGAGAGCCAGAAATCTTGCTTGTTTGTAGGTGACCAAATACTTATTTTCCACCATAATTTGCAAATAAATTCATTAAAAATCCTACAATGTGATTTTCTGGATTTTTTTTTCTCAATTTGTCTGTCATAGTTGACGTGTACCTATGATGAAAATTACAGGCCTCTCTCATCTTTTTAAGTGGGAGAACTTGCACAATTGGTGGCTGACTAAATACTTTTTTCCCCCACTGTATATATATATTTATATATAGAGTACCAGTCAAAAGTTTGGACACACCTACACATTCAAGGTTTTTTCTTTATTTTGACTATTTTCTACATTGTAGAATAATAGTGAAGATATCAAAATTATGAAATAACAGATGGAATCATGTAGTAACCAAAAAAGTGTTAAACAAATCAAAATATATATTAAATAGACACCCTTTGCCTTGATGACAGCTTTTCACACTGTTGGCATTCTCTCAACCAGCTTCACCTGGAGTACTTTTCCAACAGTCTTGAAGGAGTTCCCACATATGCTGAGCACTTGTTGGCTGCTTTTCCTTCACTCTGCCATCCGACTCATCCCAAACCATCTCAATTGGGTTGAGGTCGGGGGATTGTGGAGGCCAGGTCATCTGATGCAGCACTCCATCACTCTCCTTCTTGGTCAAATAGCCCTTACACAGCCTGGAGGTGTGTTGGGTCATTGTCCTGTTAAAAAACAAATGAGAGTCCAAACCAGATGGGATGGCGTATCGCTGCAGAATGCTGTGGTAGCCATGCTGGTTAAGTGTGCCTTGAATTCTAAATAAATCACAGACAGTGTCACCAGCAAAGCACCCCCACACCATAACACCTCCTCCTCCATGCTTTACGGTGGGAACTACACATGATTAGATCATCCGTTCACCCACACCGCTTCTCACAAAGACACGGCAATTGGAAACAAAAATCTCAAATTTGGACTCCAGACCAAAGGACACATTTCCACCAGTCTAATGTCCATTGCTCGTGTTTCTTGGCCCAAGCAAGTCTCTTCTTCTTGTTGGTGTCCTTTAGTAGTGGTTTCTTTGCAGGAATTCGACCATGAAGGCCTGATTGACACAGAGCCCTCTGAACAGTTGATGTTGAGATGTGTCTGTGACTTGAACTCTGTGAAGCATTTATTTGGGCTGCAATTTCTGAGGCTGGTAACTCTAATGAACTTATCCTCTGCAGCAGAGGTAACTCTGGGTCTTCCATTCCTGTGGCGGTCCTCATAAGAGCCAGTTTCATCATAGCGCTAAATGGTTTTTGCGACTGCACTTGAAGAAACGTTCAAAGTTCTTGAAATGTTCCGTATTGGCTGACCTTCATGTCTTAAAGTAATGATGGACTGTCGTTTCTCTTTGCTTATTTGAGCTGTTCTTACCATAATATGGACTTGGTCTTTTACCAAATAGGGCTATCTTCTGTATACCCCCCTACCTTGTCACAACACAACTGATTGGCTCAAACGCATTAAGAAAGAAAGACATTCTACAAATTAACTTTTAAGAAGACCTGTTAATTGAAACGCATTCCAGGTGACTACCTCTTGAAGCTGGTTGAGAGAATGCCAAGAGTGTGCAAAGCTGTCATCAAGGCAAAGGGTGGCTATTTGATATATATTTTGATTTGTTTAACACTTTTTTGGTTACTACATGATTCCATCTGTTATTTCATAGTTTTGATATCTTCACTATTATTCTACAATGTAGAAAATAGTAAAAATTAAGAAAAACCCTTGAATGAGTAGGTGTGTCCAAACTTTTGACTGGTAGGGTCACTTAGAAATGTCCTTGTTTTCGAAAGAAAAGCAATTTTTTTGTCCATTAAAATAACATCAAATCGATCAGAAATACAGTGTAGACATTGTTAATGTTGTTAATGGCTATTGTAGCTGGAAACGGCTGATTTTTTATGGAATATCTACATAGGCGTACAGAGGCCCATTATCAGTAATATTCAGTCCTGTGTTCCAATGGCACGTTGTGTTTGCTAATCCAAGTTTATCATTTTAAAAGGCTAATTGATCATTAGAAAGCCCTTTTGCAATTATGTTAGCACAGCTGAAAACTGTTGTGCTGATTAAAGAAGCAATAAAACTGGCCTTCTTGAGACTAGTTGAGTATCTGGAGCATCAGCAATTGTGGGTTCGATTACAGGCAAAAAATGGCCAGAAACAAATAACTTTCTTCTGAAACTCGTCAGTCTATTTTGTTCTGAGAAATGAAGGCTATTCCATGCAAGAAATTGCCAAGAAACTGAAGATCTTGTACAGCGCTGTGTACTACTCCCTTCACAGAACAGCGCAAACTGGCTCTAACCGGAATAGAAAGAGGAGTGGGAGGCCCCAGTGCACAACTGAGGACAAATACAT
This sequence comes from Coregonus lavaretus, assembly GCF_964263955.1. Lineage (NCBI taxonomy): Eukaryota > Metazoa > Chordata > Actinopteri > Salmoniformes > Salmonidae > Coregonus > Coregonus lavaretus. Next base: position 31,894,424 of record NC_140012.1, on the reverse strand, counting down.
TAGAGTGTCTAGTTTGAGAAACAGATGCCTCACAGGTCCTCAACTGGCAGCTTCATTAAATAGTACCCTCAAAACACCAGTCTCAACGTCAACAGTGAAGAGGCAACTCCAGGATGCTTACCTTCTAGGCAGAGTTGCAAAGAAAAAGCCATATCTCAGACTGACCAATAAAAATAAAAGATGAAGATGGGCAAAAGAACACAGACACTGGACAGAGGAAGATTGGAAAAAAGTGTTATGGACAGACAAATCGAATTTTGAGGTGTTCGGATCACAAAGAAGAACATTTGTGATGCAGACCAAATGAAAAGATGCTGGAGGAGTGCTTGTTGCCATCTGTCAAGCGTGGTGGAGGCAATGTGATGGTCTGGGGGTGCTTTGGTGGTGGTAAAGTGGGAGATTTGTACAGGGTAAAAGGGATCTTGAAGAAGGATGGCTTTCACTCCATTTTGCAACGCATGCCATACCCTGTGGACGGCGCTTGGTTGGAGCCAATTTCCTCCTACAACAGGACAATGACCCAAAGCACAGCTCCAAATGATGCAATAACTATTTAGGGAAGAAGCAGTCAGCTGGTATTCTGTCTATAATAGAGTGGCCAGCACAGTCACCGGATCTCAACCCTATTGAGCTGTTGTGGGAGCAGCTTGACCGTATGGTACGTAAGAAGTGCCCATCAAGCCAATCCAACTTGTGGGAGGTGCTTCAGGAAGCATGGGGTGAAATCTCTTCAGATGACCTCAACAAATTGACAACTAGAATGCCAAAGGTCTGCAAGGCTGTAATTGCTGCAAATGGAGGATTCTTTGACGAAAGCAAAGTTTGAAGGACACAATTGTTATTTCAATTTAAAATCATTATTTCTAACCATGTCAGTGACTACATTTCCTATACATTTTGCTATATTTCCTATTCAAACTCATTTCATGTACGTTTTCATGGAAAATAAGGAAATTTCTAAGTGACCCCAAACTTTTGAACGGTAGTGCCTTCGGAAAGTATTCAGACCCCTTGACATTTTCCACATTTTGTTACGTTACAGCCTTATTCTAAAATTGATTAAATTGTTTTTTCCCCCTCATCAATCTTCACAGAATACCCCATAATAACAAAGCAAAACTGGTTTTTAGGAAATTGTACATTTACATAAGTACTCAGTACTTTGTTGAAGGACCTTTGGCAGCGATTACAGCCTCTAGTCTTCTTGGGTATGACGCTACAAGCTTGGCACACCTGTATTTGGGGAGTTTCTCCCATTCTTCTCTGGTTCATGTTCGGTCTCTGGCTGGGCCACTCAAAGCCACTCCTGCGTTGTCTTGGCTGTGTTCTTAGGGTTGTTGTCCTGTTGGATGGTGAACCTTCGCCCCAGTCTGAGGTCCTGAGCGCTCTGTAGCAGGTTTTTATCAAGGATCTCTGTACTTTGCTCCGTTTATCTTTCCCTCGATCCTGACTAGTCTCCCAGTCCCTGCCGCTGAAAAACATCCTCACAGCATGATGCTGCCACCACCATGCTTCACCGTAGGTATGGTGCCAGGTTTCCTCCAGACGTGACGCTTGGCATTCAGGCCAAAGAGTTCAATGTTGTTTTATCAAACCAGATAATCTTGTTTCTTATGGTCTGACAGTCCTTTAGGTGCCTTTTGGCAAACTCCAAGCGGGCTGTCAAGTGCCTTTTACTGAGGAGTGGCTTGCGTCTGGCCACTCTACCATAAAGGCCTGATTGGTGGAGTGCTGCAGAGATGGTTGTCCTTCTGGAAGGTTCTCCCATCTCCACAGAGGAACTCTGGAGCTCTGTCAGAGTGACCATCAGGTTCTTGGTCACCTCCCTGACCAAGGCCCTTCTCCCCCAATTGCTCAGTTTAGCCGGGCGGCCTGTTCTAGTAAGAGTCTTGGTGGTTCCAAAGTTCTTCCATTTAAGAATGATGAAGGCCACTGTGTTCTTGGGGACCTTCAATGCTGCAGAAATATTTTGGTACCCTTCCCCAGATCTGTGCCTCAACACAATCCTGTCTCGGAGCTCTACAGACAATTCCTTTGACCTCATGGCTTGGTTTTGGCTCTGACATGCACTGTCATCTGTGGGATCTTATATAAACAGGTGTGTGCCTTTCCAAATCATGTCCAATCAGTTGAATTTACCACAGGTGGACTCCAATCAAGTTGTGGAAACAGCTCAAGGATGATCAATGGAAACAGGATGCACCTGAGCTCAATTTCGAGTCTCATAGTAAAGGGTCTGAATACTTTACATTTACATTACATTTTCGTCATTTAGCAGACGCTTTTATCCAGAGCGACTTACAAATTGGTGCATTCACCTTATGATAGCCAGTGGGACAACCACTTTACAATATATATATATATCTTTTTTTTTTTTGGGGGGGGGGGGGGGGGGGTTGGGGAGGGTAGAAGGATTACTTTTATCCTATCCCAGGTATTCCTTAAAGAGGTGGGGTTTCAAGTGTCTCCGGAAGGTGGTGAATGACTCTGCTGTCCTGGCGTCGTGAGGGAGCTTGTTCCACCATTGGGATTGCCAGAGCAGCGAACAGTTTTGACTGGGCTGAGCGGGAACTGTGCTTCCACAGAGGTAGGGGGGCCAGCAGGCCAGAGGTGGATGAACGCAATGCCCTCGTTTGGGTGTAGGGACTGATCAGAGCCTGATGTAAATAAGGTATTTCTGGGGGGTTTTATTTATACATTTGCAGAAATGTCTATAATCCTGTTTTTGCTTTGTCATTATGGGATATTGTGTGTAGATTGATGAGAACATCTGTAATTAATCAATTTTAGAATAAGGCTGTAACGTAACAAAATGTGGAAAAAGGGAAGGTGTCTGAATACTTTACGAATGCACTGTATATATATATATATATATTGCCATGCTGAAAGTCTCTTCTCTGACACAGTGGAATGCTAGGAGCTTGAATAGGGCTGTCGAATAGGCAGATATCTGTGTTTCCTGTTGTCAATGGCAATGGTGTTATCAATTAGTGCAGCTGTGGGAGCTCAATTAACAGCATCAAACAGCTAATTAATAGAGCTGTGTGAGTTGTAGACTGCAGAGCAGCACACCCGTCTCTATGGTGAGCGTTTACGCTGCAGAAAAGCCTGTCTATACAATACGGCTTTAGACGCTGCTTTAAACCCTGCTTTAGACCCTGTATGTTCCACAGAAAAACATATCACGTCCTGTCAGAATCTTGCCAATACTGCAGGCCCCACATATTCTGAACTCACTCACCCCATCAAGCCAAGAACAACTACAGCCTTGTAGACACTCAGGAAAATTATAGCAAGCCAATACTACAGGCTAGAAGACTCTCCAACTATTCTTCCGATTACACTCAGATTCACGACAATGAGCCAGCAGCACTGCAGGGCAGAAACCTGAATGACTGAATCTAAAACCATTGGCTAGAGTGGTGGCTGAATGCTCTTAGTGAGTCAGGCCCGTACTACCAGTTAAAACACACTCAAACTCATTGACTCAAATGGAGTAGGGCAAAGGTTAACTGCAGAGCGGTTCTAGTACATATGGCTACATATGGGGGGGGGGTCAGTATGTATGTTACCCAACCTCTACAGTCTAAGCTATGCTTTTATTATCAAGTGAGTCAATGCCTTTTATACAGCAGATTGAAAGACTATAATCTATGTACATTGGGCTCGGGTATTGGTATTTGTCCAAGAGAGTAGAGAAGTACTACTAGGAGATTTAACATTGTGTGTGTGGCAGGCTAAGGGTCGATCGCGGAACACACTGCAGCCTTGTTGACCTTCAGAGAAAGGTAACGACCCTCTTGATGTTCAGCAGGCCACTTGTCACAGGAAGAGGCTTGTTGACCAATCCTAATGGCCAAAAGGGATGTGAACATCGGAGAGGGTTTGTACCGTTGCCCTGGTGACTGCAGCCCAGCCGAGCTTAGAGGACTTGAAGGCACCAGTTCCTACAAGGCTTCCAGACAATAAAACCTGTTGACAGACCATTGACTGACTGCCTGTGTGTGTAACTGTCTGTGTGTGACCAAGGCCAGGACAGACCTAGCTGACATGTAGGTGTAGACTGGGCTCATTCAACTAATGATCTGCCTCCTCACCTACCACATAAGCAGACACTGTCATATAGAGGACTATAACAGTTACAGGAAACAAGTGCTTCTCAATGAGAGCTGGCAATTTCCCCTACATACGTCCCCCTAACTAATCAGTGAAGCTGAGTACCTACGTCAACATTACAAGGCCCCAATTAAGAGCAATAAGCCATTTGTACAACAACTGCCTCTCCTTTCCCAGAGGCTTAACGTCATCTCCAGGTGGATGGAACAGAGTTCATCCTGAATGATTAAGAGGCTTGTTTAGAGGCAACAATCTTCCTGTAGAATGTTGGCCTCTTTTCAAACACTGTAGTGTGTGTTTATTGGACCTTTAAATCCTATATTTTCATATATGTTTGCTGTCTGGCATTTTGTCTATAGGTCTATAGTTGAATATGCCGTGACCTATATTACTTTTTTATTACGTATTATATTTTTTCTGAGAGGAGAGGTCAATTCTCCCAATTCACCAGCTCCCTTAGCCTTTTGGTGTTTATGTTACAATCAACCATAGCTATGGGTTTCATTATGATTTGAATGGCCTGAAATTGTCTCGCCTGCCCGACATTGTTGAAATCCAACGATGAGGAAATTTCATCGCCTGAGCTAGGTTCTGTCAGTGCCTAATTAAAGATACTCCTGAAATATCAATGTCCTGCATAAAGGAACACAATATACCCAGAAATGTGGCCAGCAGTTAGGTCTATAGTCCCAAAATGAACAAAAGTGGGAGGAAATAACTCTTCATTTGTGCATGTGTAATTTTAGCCAAATACTGTGTGTCATTCAAATGAGGTGCAGCTCTCATATAAATATACGTTTTCTGGATATAAGCTACCTTTTCGTTATTCTATGTACTGTATATGATTTCATATCTAAAGTGCTGTTTGTTGTGTCGACCTCCACACCAGAGGCTGATCTGATATGTGTATCTCGCAGCACTGCCCAGTAGAATCACATTGGGTTAATTAGGATACAGTATGAGTTCCATTGCCTTCACTCCAGACCATTAATATTGCATTGTTCATATCATGAATTCCTAAGTGAACACAACTAAGCTCTGGGACTGACTCATCTAAGTTAAGTGCACCACATAGCCGATCCACCATCCTTATAAGAACAGCCATATTTCAACATGGCACCGTTGAAAATGTAGACGTCACATTTCTGCTTCGTCTGTATGTAATGGGAAAAGTCATATTGGCCCTCAAGGACAGGAAAAGGTGTTCATGGGGAATCGTTCCCACTTCTGCCACTGACAGACTCAATGGCTTTTTTTTATTTAAAATGCTTTCAGGGACATTTCAGTATTCCACTTCACCGGCACAGAAAAAACTATTTTAGGAAGTGCAGAAAAGCAAGGAAAGGAAAGGCAAAAACCTACAACTTAAAGTGAATCCAAAGTGAATCCACTTTTTATATAATAAAAGTGGATGATTAAAAAATACTGAAATCAACTTCATGGGGAAGAGGGAAAGGGCTTAGAGGCTTTTCCACATCAACTACAACTGGAGGAGTGCAGGGGGAAATGTGGGGAAATAGGGCAAGCAAGTGACTTGGACACACACACACACACACGCACATGATCACACACCTAGATTTCATGCACTGTAGAAAGTAGGTTTTATCTCTCTCTGTTCTATTTTAGGGCTAAAAGCAGGTGTCACAATGTGAAGCCACTGGGTCATACAGGAGTCCATATCAGAGTGATGAGAGGGCTGGGGTGGGGGCTAGAGGGTCAGTGGTTCAGTGTGTCTGAGCAGAGTGGGCCAGGTCCTGGAGAGGACACACACACACACGCATTGACCTGATAGTGCCACGCACATGAGCACTCGCAACCTGCCCCCCTCCCATGTGACCCCTGAACACTGACTACATCAACACTGAGCTCTCAGTGACAACATGGCATCATCTGGGGCTGTGTGTGTGTGTATGTTTGTGTGTGTGAGTGTGTATAGATACTTGGAAATAGAACTGAGAGGCAGGTTGACTGCCAGATGTCCATTATTCTTTGAAATGGACATAATAAATTCAAAAATGTAAAAACAGAAAATGTATCCTATATACTATATACTCATTATCTTCTATCTGACCTTGGCAGATGCCACTCTCACTCCTAAGCTCTGCTAAACGCACGCAGACGCGTCCTCAGAGCATGTGCAGACCAGCTGGCTGGAGTGTTTACAGACATATACAATCTCTCCATATCCCAGTCTGTTATCCCCACTTGCTTCAAGATGTCCACCATTGTTCCTGTACCCAAGAAAGTGAAGGTAACTGAGCTAAATTATTATCGCCCCGTAGCACTCACTTCTGTCATCATGAAGTGCTTTCACACCCTAGACTTACTACCATTCGCATACCAAACAGATCCACGGACGACGCAATCGTCAGTACACTGAGTGTACAAAACATTAAGAACACCTTCCTAATATTGAGTTGCACCCCCTTTTGCCCTCAGAACAGCCACAATTCGACGAGGCATGGAGTCTACAAGGTGTCGAAAGCGTTCCACAGGGTTGCTGGCCCATGTTGACTCCGAAGCTTCCCACAGTTGTGTCAAGTTGGCTGGAAGTCCTTTGGGTGGTGGACCTTTCTTGATACACATTGGAAACTGTTAAGCGTTGCAGTTTTTGACACACAACAAAAATCCTTCTTTAACCTGTCTCCTCCCCTTCATCTATACGGATTGAAGTGGATTTAACAGATGACGTCAATAAGGGATCATACCTTTCACCTGGATTCACTTGGTCAGTCTATGTCATGGAAAGAGAAGGTGTTCCTAATGTTTTGTACACTCATTACCGGGTCGGACCCCCCATTGCCTCCAGAACAGTCTGAATTCTTCGGGACAAGGTTTCGGAAATGTTCCACAGGGATGTTGGCCCATGATAACGCAATGGACGGCGGTACATTCATGCTGCAAACAGCCCGTTACATCTCATCCCAAGGATGCTCTATTGGATTGAGGTCTGGAGACTGCGCAGGCCACTCAAGTAAACTGAACTCGTTGTCATGTTCCAGCCGATGTTCTTCCACTCCTCAGTTGTCCAGTATTGGTGATCGCATGCCCACTGGAGCCGCTTCTTCTTTTTTTTAGCTGATAGGAGCTGATAGGAGTCTGCTGCAATATCCCATCCGTGACAAGGATTGACGAGTTGTGTGTTCCGAGATGTCGTTCTGCACACCAATGTTGTACTGCTATGTTACTTGTCTGTTTGTGGCCCGCCTGTTAGTTTGCAAGATTCTTGCCATTCTCCTTCAACCTCTCTCATTAATGAGCTGTTTTTGCCCACAGGACTGCCACTGACTGGATGTTTTTTGTTTGTCACACCATTCTCGGTAAACCCCTGTTGTTGAAATATTGGATCCGGCTCGCCTGGCACTGACGATCATACCACACTCAGTCACTTAGGTCACTCGTTTTGCCCATTCTCATTCTAACGTTCAATCGAACAGTAACTGAATGCCTCGATGCCTGTCTGCCTGATTTATATAGCAAGCCACGGCCAAGTGACTCACTGTCTGTAGGAGCGATTCATTTTCGTGAACGGGGTGGTGTACCTAATATACTGTACAAAAATATGAACGCAACTTTCAACAATTTCCAAGATTTTACTGAGTTACAGTTCATATAAGGAAATCAGTCAATTGAAATGAATTCATTAGGCCCTAATCTATGGATTTCACATGACTGGGAATGCAGATATCCATATGTTGGTCGCAGATACCTTTAAAAAAAGGTAGGGGTGTGGATCAGAAAACCAGACAGTATCTGGTGTGACCACCATTTGCCTCATGCAGCGCGACAAATCTCCTTCGCATAGAGTTGATCAGGCTGTTGATTGTGGCTTGGGACATTTCAGCTTCCAGGAATGTCCTTGCGACATGGTACCGTACATTATCATGCTGAAACATGTGCAAATAGAGATAATGGGGTGCAAATTAGCAAAATAAATAACAATGTAAATAACAATATGGGGATGAGGTAGTTGGGTGGGCTAATTACAGATGGGCTGTGTACAGGTACAGTGATCGGTAAGCTGCTCTGACAACTGATGCTTAAAGTTAGTGAGGGAGATAAGAGTCTCCAGCTTCAGAGATTTTTGTAGTTCGTTCCAGTCATTTGGTGCAGAGAACTGGAAGGAATGGTGGCCAAAGGAGGTGTTGGCTTTGGGGATGACCAGTGAGATATACCTGCTGGAGCGCATACCACGGGTGGCCAATGAGCTAAGATAAGGTGGGGATTTGCCTAGAAGTGATTTATAGATGACCTGGAGCCAGTGGGTTTGGTGACGAATATGTAGTGAGGGCCAGCCAATGAGAGCGTACAGGTCACAATGGTGGGTAGTATATGGGGCTTTGGTGACAAAACGGATGGCACTGTGATAGACTACATCCAATTTGCTGAGTTGAGTGTTGGAAGCTATTTTGTAAATGACATCGCCGAAGTCAAGGATCGATAGGATAGTCCGTTTTACGAGGGCATGTTTAGCAGTATGAGTGAAGGAGGCTTTTTTTTGCGAAACAGGAAGCCGATTCTAGATTTAACTTTGGTTTGGAGATGCTTAATGTGAGTCTGGAAGGACAGTTTACGGTCTAACCAGACACCTAGGTATTTGTAGTTGTCCACATATTCTAAGTCAGACCCGCCGAGAGTAGTGATTCTAGTCGGGCGGGCGGGTGCAAGCAGCGTTCGATTGAAGAGCATGCATTTAGTTTTACTAGCATTTAAGAGCAGTTGGAGGCCACAGAAGGAGTGTTGTATGGCATTGAAGCTCGTTTGGAGGTTTGTTAACACAGTGTCCAATGAAGGGCCAGATGTATACAAAATGGTGTCGTCTGCGTAGAGGTGGATCTGAGAGTCACCAGCAGCAAGAGCGACATCATTGATATACACGGAGAATAGAGTCGGCCCGAGAATTGAACCCTGTGGCACCCCCATAGAGACTGCCAGAGGTCCAGACAATAGGCCCTCCGATTTGACACATTGAACTCTATCTGAAAAGTAGTTGGTGAACCAGGCGAGGCAGTCAGTTGAGAAACCAAGGCTATTTAGTCTGCCAATAAGAATGCGGTGATTGACAGAGTCAAAAGCCTTGGCCAGGTCGATGAAGACGGCTGCACAGTACTGTCTTTTATCAATCACGGTTATTATATTGTTTAGGACCTTGAGCGTGGCTGAGGTGCACCCATGACCAGCTCGGAAACCAGATTGCATAGCGGAGAAGGTACGGTGGGATTCGAAGTGGTCGGTGATCTGTTTGTTAACTTGGCATTCAAATACTTTCGAAAGGCAGGGTAGGATGGATATAGGTCTGTAACAGTTTGGATCTAGAGTGTCACCCCCTTTTCATTGGGGGATGACCGCGGCAGCTTTCCAATCTCTGGGGATCTCAGACGATACGAAAGAGAGGTTGAACAGGCTAGTAATAGGGGTTGCGACAATTTTGGTGGCAAATTTGGGGGCATGGGCAAGTTGCAGTGGAGGGTGCAGAGCTGGTGGCCGGGGTAGGGGTAGCCATGTGGAAAGCATGGCCAGCCGTAGCAAAATGCTTGTTGAAATTCTCGATTATTGTTGATTTATCGGTGGTGACAGTGTTTCCTAGCCTCAGTGCAGTGGCCAGCTGGGAGGAGGTGCTTTTATTCTCCATGTACTTTACAGTGTCCCAAAAGTTTTTGGAGTTAGTGCTACAGGATGCAAATTTTTGTTTGAAAAAGCTAGCCTTTGCTTTCCTAACTGATTGTGTATATTGGTTCCTGACTTCCCTGAAAAGTTGCATACCGCGGGGGCTGTTCGATGCTAATGCAGTATGCCACAGGATGTTTTTGTGCTGGTCAAGGGCAGTCAAGTGTGGGGTGAACCAGGGGCTATATCTGTTCTTAGTTCTGAATTTTTTGAATGGGGCATGCTTATTTAAGATGGAGAGGAATGCACTTTTGAAGAACATCCAGGCATCCTCTACTGACAGAATGAGGTCAATATCCATCCAGGATACCCGGGCCAGGTCAATTAGAAAGGCCGGCTTGCTGAAGTGTTTTAGGGAGCGTTTGACAGTGATGAGGAGTGGTCGTTTGACCGCGGACCCATTACGGACGTAGGCAAATAGGCAGTGATCGCTGAGATCCTGGTTGAAGACAGCGGAGGTGTATTTAGAGGGTAAATTAGTCAGGATATCATCTATGAGGGTGCCCATGTTTATGGATTTAGGGTTGTACCTGGTAGGTTTCTTGATAATTTGTGTGAGATTGAGGGCATCTAGTTTAGATTGTAGGACGGCCGGGGTGTTAAGCATATCCCAGTTTAGGTCACCAAGCAGTACGAACTCTGAGGATAGATGGGGGGCAAGCAATTCACACATGGTGTCCAGGGCACAGCTGGGGGCTGAGGGGGGTCTGTAGCAAGCGGCAACAGTGAGAGACTTATTTCTGGAAAGGTGGATTTTTAGAAGTAGAAGCTCAAACTGTTTGGGCACAGACCTGGATAGTATGATAGAGCTCTGCAGGCTATTGCTACAGTAGATTGCAACTCCGCCCCCTTTGGCAGTTCGATCTAGACGGAAAATGTTGTAGTTCAGGATGGACATTTCAGAATTTTTGGTGGCCTTCCTAAGCCAGGATTCAGACACTGCTAGAACATCAGGGTTGGCAGAGTGTGCTAACGCAGTGAATAACTCAAACTTGGGGAGGAGGCTTCTGATGTTAACATGAAAGAAACCAAGGCTTTTACGGTTACAGAAGTCAACAAATGATAGCGCCTGTGGAGTAGGAGTGATACTGGGGGCTACAGGGCCTGGATTAACCTCTACATCACCAGAGGAACAGAAGAGGAATAGAATAAGTATACGGCTAAAGGCTTTAAGAACTGGTCTTCTAGTGCGTTGGGTACAGAGAATAAACAGGGCAGATTACCGGGCGTTGTAGAATAGATTCAGGGCATTATGTACAGACAAGGATATGGAAGGATATGAGTACAGTGGAGGTACACCTAAGCATTGGGTAACAATGAAAGAGATAGCATCACTGGAGGTACCGATTGAGCCGGTCTCCGTGTGTATGGGGGGTGGGACAAAGAAGCTATCTGAGGCAGGTTGAGCAGGACTGGGGGCTTTACAGTGAAATAGTACAATAACAACTAACCCAAACAGCAATAGGCTAGGCATATTGACATGGGAGAGAGGCATAACGCAATCACAGGTGTTATTCGAGAGGGCTAAGACAACAACTGGTAATGGCGACGAAAGTTTGGGCTGAGGCTAAACAGATAAACAGGATGGGGTACCGTGTAAAGGAACAGTCCAGCGGGCATCAGATGTGTAGCTGAAGGATCATAAGGTCCAGTGAACAGAAGTAGGTAAGTCTGGGAGCAGTTCGTAGGCTTCTACAGCACAGGCGAGCAGGAGGCACGGTTGTTGATTGCGCGTGCTAGCGGGCCGGTGCTAGCAGATGGATCTTTGTGGTCGTCGCAACGGGAAGCCTGTTGAAACCACATCGGACGATTACGTCGGCAGACCATTCGTGATGGATCGGCGGGGCTCCGTGTCGACACTAGTAGGTCCCGTCCGGTTGACAGAGAGGTGGATAGCCGGGAGATGGGCCTGGCTCGAGGCTAGCTCAAAGCTAACTGGTGTTAGCTTTGGGACAAGTGGTGATTAGTGGTGATTAGCCAACAACAACATCCATTCGGTTGCAGCTAGCTAGTTGTGATGATCCGGTGTTAAGGTCCAGTGATTCCGGCAGAAAATCCTAAATGCTCTGGGTCGATAGCACGCTGTGCAGACTGGCCGATAATTGTCCAGGCTAGAGCTGGCTGGTAGGTAGTGCAGGCCACGGACAGTGGTGAAGACCGCTAACGGTGGCTAATAGCAAGTAGCTAGTTAGCTGGCTAGCTGGCTAGTTTCAGCCGTGGGTTCTTGATAAAAGGTATGAAGAAATAATAGAATCCGTTCCACATTGGGTGAGCCGGGTTGCAGGAAAGTATATTTAGTTAAGGATGGAAAGTGAGATAGAGAAATATATACGAAAAAAGACCCCCCCCAAAAAAAAAAAACTGGCTATCTACACTAGGACACAACATAATACACGACCGCACTGCTATGCCATCTTGGATTTTAGAGTGGCCTTTTATTGTCCCCAGCACAAGGTGCACCTGTGTAATGATCATGCTGTTTCATCAGGTTCTTGATATGCTACACCTGTCAGGTGGATGGATTATCTTGCCAAAGGAGAAATGCTCACTAACAGGGATGAAACCAAATTTGTGCACAACATTTTAGAGAAAAAAGCTTTTTGTGTGTATGGAACATTTCAGGGATCTTTTATTTCATCTCATGAACTTTACATGTTGCGTTTATATTTTTCTTCAGTATATCAGTGGTGGTCAGTGCCATTTATGATGAGGGAGGACGATTATTTTTTTTTGAGCATGGCCTTATTTCTATTACAGCATATGAGATGACAGTCATTCATATTCCATTCACCCAGCTCAATATAACATCGATAGGTTTAGGTTACTACATGATACTCACATTTTCCTTATACCCATCATGAGGTTGCTACAACCTAGCCTATGAATGAAAGTTTACAATGTACACTACCGGTCAAAGGTTTTAGGACACCTACTCATCAAAGGTTTTTCTTTATTTTTACTATTTTCTACATTGTAGAATAATAGTGAAGACATCAAAACTATGAAATAACACACATGGAATCATGTAGTAACCAAACAATTATTAAACAAATCAAAATATATTTTATATTTGAGATTCTTCAAATAGCCACCCTTTGCCTTGATGACAGCTTTGCACACTCCTGGCATTCTCTCAACCAGCTTCATGAGGTAGTCACCTGGAATGCATTTCAATTAACAGGTGTGCCTTGTTAAAAGTTAATTTGTGGAATTTATTTCCTTCTTTTGAGCCAATCAGTTGTGTTGTGACAAGGTAGGGGGGTATACAGAAGATAGCCCTATTTGGTAAAAGACGAAGTCCATATTATGGCAAGAACAGCTCAAATAAGCAAAGAGAAACGACAGTCCATCATTACTTTAAGACATGAAGGTCAGTCAATACGGAACATTTCAAGAACTTTGAAGAGCTATGATGAAACTGGCTCTCATGAGGACCGCCACAGGAAAGGAAGACCCAGAGTTACCTCTGCTGCAGAAGATAAGTTCATTAGAGTTACCAGCGTCAGGAATTTCAGCCAAAATAAAAGTAACAGACACATCTCAACATCAACTGTTCAGTGGAGACTGTGTGAATCAGGCCTTCATGGTCGAATTGCTGCAAAGAAACCACTAATAAAGGACACCAATAAGAAGAAGAGACTTGCTTGGGCCAAGAAACACGAGCAATGGACATTAGACCGGTGGAAATTTGTCCTTTGGTCTGGAGTCCAAATTGGACATTTTTGGTTCCAACCGCCGTGTCTTTGTGAGACGCAGTGTGGGTGAACAGATGATCTCCAAGTGTGTAGTTCCCACCGTAAAACATGGAGGAGGTGTTATGGTGTGGGTGTGCTTTGCTGGTGACACTGTCTGTGATTTATTTAGAATTCAAGGCACACTTAACCAGCATGGCTACCACAGCATTCTGCAGCGACACGCCATCCCATCTGGTTTGGGCTTAGTGGGACTTTCATTTGTTTTTCAACAGGACAATGACTCAACACACCACTAGGCTGTGTAAGTGCTATTTGACCTAGAAGGAGAGTGTCTTGCCTGCATCTAGCTGATCTACGGTGTAATCATTAGTCCAACAGTTGCAAACAAGAGTTTCTATTGGACAAATTAAGGTATGTTTATCCATGTCTTGTTCTGTTTGCGTCCGTTTAAGGAACGTTTTTCAACAGAATCGGCGGAATGACTATACCCCTGATCACACGCAAACACAGTTCACTTTTATAACAGCCACATACAAACAGCAAGTTCAGTTTGCTTTTTAATTCCTTCTCGAATCTACGCACTCTCCTCCTCTCACCTTTTCCCTTCCCTTGAGGACTTCAGTGCACAACACATCAGCCTGTGACCAGCCAAAAAAAACTTTCCAAGCCAAACCTTCATATCATAACCGCTAACCGCTACACACAGGCTACATCGTTGTCACCATATTAGGCTAAACTAGCTAGCTGGATTCGCTAGCTAAGTCAGTGAAAGTGAAAAAAATTACAATTAAATGTAGCTAGCTCTCTCTCTCTCTTGCTTCTCCTTTATTTTTTAAGAAATTAATTTGTTCAAAACTGTTAAACTATTGTCTTTCTCTCTCTTTGTGTCAACTACTCACCACATTGTATGCACTGCAGTGCTAGCTAGCTGTAGCTTATGCTTTCCGTACTAGATTAATTATCTGATCCTTTGATAGGGTGGACAACATGTCAGTTCCTGCTGCAAGAGCTCTGATAGGTTGGAGGACATCCTCCAGAAGTTGTCATAATTACTGTGTAAGTTTATGGAAGGGGGTGAGAACCATGAGCCTCCTAGGTTTTGTATTAAAGCCAATGTACCCTGAGGAGGACGGAAACTAGCTGTCCTTCGGCTACACCATGGTGCTACCCTACAGAGTGCTGTTGAGGCTACTGTAGACCTTCATTGCAAAACAGTGTGTTTTAATCAATTATTTGGTGACGTGAATATATTTAGTACAGTTTTATCTAGAAAGAATAACTAATTTATTTTCTGCTGAAATTCACTGAGGACGATGGTCCTCCCCTTCCTTCTCTGAGGAGCCTCCACTGATATATTGCGGACTCTGACATTGTTCGTTATGATATATCTTAATTTCTTTCTTTAAATTTTGTTGGATTATGTGTCTATTGTTTTGTATTGCTAGGTATTACTGCACTGTTGGAGCTGGAAACACAAGCATTTAGCTGCACCTGCGAATCTGTGTACGCGACCAATAAACTTTCATTTGACTTGACAGGCCTAAACAGATGCCTATCTCTATGTCCTTAACAGAGCTCTCTCTCCCACCCTCCTGCATCTTGACATAGCACACTGAGCCTAATCACACATAATTGGGTGGGAGGGGCAGGGGGCCGTCCCAGGCTTTGTGTGCAAAGGGCAAGTGGTCAAGTTAATGGGGCCCTTGTGTTGAGCAGGGAGCTCTCCCAGTCTCTCTCTCTCTGCTCCTCTCTCTCTCGTTCCCACTCTCAGTCTCTCTGGAAGAGCGTGGGGAGGAGAGAACAGGCCTGTTTAAAATATCAAAAGAGAGATCGAGGGGGGCTCGCTTGCCCCTCCCCTGTATTCCCCCTACCCCTGCCGCCCAGCACCGGCCAGACCAGCACAGCCCTCAGGATTAGCTGTTCTATGCTGCCCTCCCTCCCTCCCGCCCTCCCTCCCCACTCTCTATTCTTTTTGTGGAGTAGTCTGGAGAAGGGCTGTGGCCTGCACTGAAAACACCACCCTGTCTGGGAGCGACTTAGAGAGCAGGGACCACTGTCTGAGAAAACCAATAAGGATGACGACGATCTGCAGAGAATGTTATTGTATGAGTTGAGTATCATTTCAACTGATCCAAGCTTCTGAAAGGAGGGAACTACACAGGCCCATAATAGGAGATCAAGGTGAAATGTGTTGAAATCAAATCAACCCCCTTTTATAAAATAATAACTTTGACATGTTCTGACCATATTATGTATTTCTCAGGATCCCCATTAGCTGCTGCACTCTTCCTGGGGTCCAAAAAGGGTTCAAACTTTTACATCACAACAACTATGACATAACTTTATTTTCGGTGGGTGTTATTATTAAAACAGAACAGAACAGAACATTATAAAAGTAACCACAGAGGACTCTAATGTACTGCAATATGTTTTTAATGGACAGTTGTTAAAACCACCTGAGACTCTTATAAAACAATCAATCAATCCATGTCGAATACAATTGTGGTTAGAGTACGGGTTGGTGGATGTAAAAAGCAAACAGTAGACCAGAGCCAGCTGAAGACCATAATGCTGAGTGGTGGGTATAAATAATACTTGATGTTTGCGTTTTATGGACAAACGTCAAATATAGCAGTGAGTTTGTGGGATCATGTTGTCCATGTTAATCTCACAGTAACACAGTTTCAGCTGGAGACAGTGTAGAAGGTATTGGCTTATAGAGCTGAGTGCAGTGAGCAAGAGACCAGATGTGAGTTTCTTAAAAGCTTCGCAGCATTAAGATCATCGAAAATCCATTGGAGGCAATTGGAAGCTTTGTAGGCAATGGACTAAAGATGATCTGGGTCCTACGAAGCTTTTGGGAAACTCAACCCCAGAGAGGTATTGGCTGAGAAGCACTTTTCACAGTGAACCACATATCGCCATTCAACTCTGTGGAACCCTGCCATGGAACCTTTGGTTTAAGACACTTCTGCAGAGCATAGATGACAAATCAGAAGAACATTTTCAGTTTCAGTTTGAACACTTGTTCGGATGGGTATTGGGCATGGATCGAAGTGACCTGAACCCTGTTGCTTAATCAAATAAAAGTTCATCATAAAATTTTAGTGAAAGATACTGTCCGGTATATCCATATACATAAACGTTGTTGGCATACTACTTGGTTAGCGTATCAGAACATTATCTAGTGATTCTATATCTATTCTTCAGTGTTGACAGTTCATTGAGGCTGCGAGGGAAACCTGAAATCTCCACCATTCGGTTTTGCACATCGCACATTGTTGTATTGCACAGTAACAAGGTCGCACGTGATCAGAGACCGATTCAGCCACACACAACATGTCGTCATCAAAACACACACACTGTTCAAAGCGTTGCCACAAAACTTCCAAAAGTCAAGAAAAAACTATTCTGTAATGTTATGTAATAGTAATACTGAACTCACCACAGTGTGAGTGGAGTTAATACAATAAATATATACTGGAATACAAACAAATCAAACAATGAATCCCCAAGCTTGTATCTCATCAACCGCGACCCCTATGTGAGCCAGAGACACAGTGGCATAAGTACTGGTGTGCAGGACTGCCAGGACGCTAGACGGGCTAACCCTAACCCTGGGAGTCTTATTGGCATGAGGCGGGGCAGCGAGGGGCGGATGGTGAGCCGGGTCTCAGAGGAGATGGAGGTGGGTGGGGCTGGCTCCCCGGGTCAGGGTGATGAGGAGAGGGTAGTGGATGTTGTCATCATACGCCTCCTTCCCTTCAATCTGCATCTGAAACACACACAGGAAAGGGGTGTAATCATTAGTCCAAACCATCGCAAACAGTTGCGTTTTGCAAGGAAAACTAGAGTTTCTATTGGGCAAATTTTGGTAGGTCTCGTCCCTCCCCGTTTTGTTCTGTTTTGTTCCGTTTGGTTCCTAGTGAATACACCACAGGAGTTATCAGGTTAGGATGAGGTCAAAGGGGGTGGAAGACGTTTGCTGCTTCAGATGATACTAACTGGCCCAGATACTGGCCAGCTGACTTCTCTTAAACAGTGGATCAGTCTACAGTGACTCTCTCCCAGGTACTTATCTCACACTTCTCTCGGTTACAAAGGGACTGAGTGCAAAATGTACAGTATGCCCCCTGGCATACTGCCTCTCCATGCCCACAATGAGCTAGTCTCTCTATGGGCTAAGTCCCGGTGGTGCCCAGTGCCCTCCTCGGCTGAGTTGGCGGCGAGGGTCTAGGAGCCGGGCTCTTTCCCAGCCAATCAGATCGCTGATTGGTGTCTGCACCACGCCAGGACATAGGAAAGTGAGTTTAGTACAAAATGTGAAATCCGTTTATGTAAATCAACTCCCTCACAAACACCAATCCCAGTCGACAGATTCACATGGCTGAAAATGGTTCAAAAAAGAATAAGAGAGAATGAAAAAAATAAGTGTCCTCTGGTATCGACTCATTTATGTCTCTGATATACAGTGTACCGCCAAGGCCTAACACTGTATATCAGAGACACAGAAGCATCGCAGACAGTGACAGTACTCCTCCTCCAGATCTTCCAGCCTTCCTCTCACCTGGGACCCAGTGGTACCAACCAACACTTTCCCTCCCTGCCTGGCTCCCTCCCTCCTCCTAAAACAATCAGCTACTTTCAGCAGACACATTACCCCTCTCTCCCTCTCAGTCTCCCTCTCCTGGCTTTTGAGAGGACAGATAAGAGCCCCCCCCCCCCGCCCTCCACATACACACACACGCCTCCCGTGCCCTTGATGTGCGTTATCTCTCTGCCCACCCCTCCATGCAACCGGCCGGAGGTTGAACCCGTGACCCGCCTTTATGCCGGGTAGGCCAGCCGCCCAACACTAAGCCCAACTGCAAAGGACGGACGGCCGCATTCACATTCAAATCTGGCCTGGGAGGGGGATAGGTGGGAGTGGTGTGGTTAGGGGGGTGGAGGGGATGGAGGAAAAACCCTGGCAAGCTCGCAGAGGTGAAAAGTTTAACAAGCAAAGCTGTTCCTCCTGATCACAGACTGCTAATCAGCTTCATGGGTGGCTGGATAAATCGGGACTTACGTTTTAATCGCGCCGCTGCCAAGATGCAAGTCATTTATTTCATTGCCACTTTCGCCCTGCTTTTTCTCCCTCCCTCCTTGTCTATCCCTCCCTCATTCCTCCCTTAGCTTTTCACAGAGAGAGAGACAGAGAGAGAGAGAGACAGAGAGAGAGAGAGAGAGAGAGAGAGAGAGAGAGAGAGAGAGAGAGAGAGAGAGAGAGAGAGAGAGAGAAAGACAGAGAGAGAGAGACAGAGAGAGAGGAGGGAGGAGGGAGGAGAAGGCGCTCCTGGGAGAGAGGAGGATGAACTGGACATCTGGGGTCTCTCTCGGTGGGATTGGGTAACGGAGAGCGAGGGATGGGGTGGATAGAGAGAGAAGAGAAGAGAAGAGAAGAGAAGAGAAGAGAAGAGAAGAGAAGAGAAGAGAAGAGAAGAGAAGAGAAGAGAAGAGAAGAGAAGAGAAGAGAAGAGAAGAGAAGAGAAGAGAAGAGAAGAGAAGAGAAGAGAAGAGAAGAGAAGAGAAGAGAAGAGAAGAGAAGAGGAGAGGAGAGGAGAGGAGAGGAGAGGAGAGGAGAGGAGAGGAGAGGAGAGGAGAGGAGAGGAGAGGAGAGGAGAGGAGAGGAGAGAAGAAGTGTTGGTGGGGTGGGGGTGATAGCTTATAGGCAGCTGGGAGAGAGGGAGAGAGAGGGAAAGAGGGATATGGACACAGAGGGGTTAATGCGTGGGGGGCAACATTTAAATTCATGACTCTCTTCACAACCATTTGAGTAACAAGATTAAGACGGCGGGCAGAAAATAGATCACATTATCAGGCTCCTTACAGTCCTCCAGCTGGTTGCGCTCTATTCCAGAACAGTGGGGATAAGAGGATAACACGCAGCCCTGCTAGAAAGAAGCTGTCTACCTGCTCCACACTGGTGAGACCGGCTCATCCTGGAGAGACAAGGGAACGCCTGCTGCAGAGGGACGGTGTGCAGGGGGAAGGGGGGCTTGCAGATTTGAGGGTGTTTGGGGTCTTAGAGAACGGTTCTTAAATAATTTTAACAGCTACACTCATACGCACACATTTCCCATCGCTAACACCCATATCTTACGTCCACAACATTCACCTCCGTAAAACCCTGCCACACAGCTCAGTGCATTTCCTATAAGCTCAGGTCTGAGAGTGGCGTGTTTGGCAGAGTTTCAGTCTGCATATACACTGCTCAAAAAAATAAAGGGAACACTTAAACAACACATCCTAGATCTGAATGAATGAAATAATCTTATTAAATACTTTTTTCTTTACATAGTTGAATGTGCTGACAACAAAATCACACAGAAATTATCAATGGAAATCAAATTTATCAACCCATGGAGGTCTGGATTTGGAGTCATCCTCAAAATTAAAGTGGAAAACCACACTACAGGCTGATCCAAATTTGATGTAATGTCCTTAAAACAAGTAAAAATGAGGCTAATTAGTGTGTGTGGCCTCCACGTGCCTGTATGACCTCCCTACAACGCCTGGGCATGCTCCTGATGAGGTGGCGGATGGTCTCCTGAGGGATCTCCTCCCAGACCTGGACTAAAGCATCCGCCAACTCCTGGACAGTCTGTGGTGCAATGTGGCGTTGGTGGATGGAGCGAGACATGATGTCCCAGATGTGCTCAGTTGGATTCAGGTCTGGGGAACGGGCGGGCCAGTCCATAGCATCAATGCCTTCCTCTTGCAGGAACTGATGACACACTCCAGCCACATGAGGTCTAGCATTGTCTTGCATTAGGAGGAACCCAGGGCCAACCGCACCAGCATATGGTCTCACAAGGGGTCTGAAGATCTCATCTCGGTACCTAATGGCAGTCAGGCTACCTCTGGCGAGCACATGGAGGAAAGCCCCCAAAGAAATGCCACCCCACACCATGACTGACCCACCGCCAAACCGGTCATGCTGGAGGATGTTGCAGGCAGCAGAACGTTCTCCACGGCGTCTCCAGACTCTGTCACATCTGTCACGTGCTCAGTGTGAACCTACTTTCATCTGTGAAGAGCACAGGGCGCCAGTGGCGAATATGCCAATCTTGGTGTTCTCTGGCAAATGCCAAACGTCCTGCACGGTGTTGGGCTGTAAGCACAACCCCCACCTGTGGACATCGGGCCCTCATACCACCCTCATGGAGTCTGTTTCTGACCGTTTGAGCAGACACATGCACATTTGTGGCCTGCTGGAGGTCATTTTGCAGGGCTCTGGCAGTGATCCTCCTGCTCCTCCTTGCACAAAGGCAGAGGTAGCGGTCCTGCTGCTGGGTTGTTGCCCTCCTACGGGCTCCTCCACGTCTCCTGATGTACTGGCCTGTCTCCTGGTAGCGCCTCCATGCTCTGGACACTAGGCTAACAGACACAGCAAACCTTCTTGCCACAGCTCGCATTGATGTGCCATCCTGGATGAGCTGCACTACCTGAGCCACTTGTGTGGGTTGTAGACTCTGTCTCATGCTACCACTAGAGTGAAAGCACCGCCAGCATTCAAAAGTGACCAAAACATCAGCCAGGAAGCATAGGAACTGAGAAGTGGTCTGTGGTCACCACCTGCAGAACCACTTCTTTATTGGGGGTGTCTTGCTAATTGCCTATATTTTCCATTTGCACAACAGCATGTGACATTTATTGTCAATCAGTGTTGCTTCCTAAGTGGACAGTTTGATTTCACAGAAGTGTGATTGACTTGGAGTTACATTGTGTTGTTTAAGTGTTCCCTTTATTTTTTTGAGCAGTGTATTTTGGTCTCTGTATTAGTGTATAGTGATTTGAGGGACCATCCCATTTCTTATTGCATCATATTAGACCACCTGATCAGAGTTGACATTGTAGCAGATTGGAAGCAAGTGTCTGTGTAAAATCAAAAATCAAATCAAATTGTATTTGTCACATGCGCCGAATACAACTGGTGTAGACTTTAACGTGAAATGCTTGCTTACGAGCCCTTCCCAACGATGCCGAGTTTAAAAATAAGAATAAAATAGTAACACAAGAGGAATAAAATACTCAAGAATGGAGCTATATACAGGGAGTACCAGTACAAGATCATTGTGCAGAGTTATGAGGTATTTGAGGTAAATATGTACATAAAGGCAGAGTAAGATAGTCCCGTGTAGGTCAGTTGGTAGAGCATGGCGCTTGCAACACCAGGGTTGTGGGTTCGATTCCCACGGGGGACCAGTATGAAAATGTATGCACTCACTAACTGTAAGTCGCTCTGGATAAGAGCGTCTGCTAAATGACTAAAATGTAAAGTGTCTAGGCATTAGGATAGATAATTATAAGAGTAAAATAAAGAACAGAGTAGCAGCAGCATATGATGAGTGTAAAAGTGTGTGTGTGTGTGCGTAAAGTGTATGTTTGTGTTGTGTCGGTCTGCGTATGTAGTGTATGTGTGTGGGAGTGACAATGTAGTGTGTGTGAGTGTGTATATATAGTCTAGTGAGTGTGCGTAGGGTCAGTGCAGATAGTTTGGGTACCATTAATTGACTATTTAGCAGTCTTATGGCTTGGGGGTAGAAGCTGTTGTTCTGAGAGCCGATGCTCTGGTACCGTTTGCCGGACGGTAGCAGTGTGAACAGTATTAAGTCCTTAGTGATGTGGACGCCAAGGAACCTAAAGCTCTCGACCTGCTCCACTACAGCCCCGTTGATGTGGATGATGGGGGTGTAACCTCCCCTTTTTCTCCTGTAGTCCACGATCAGCTCCGTGGTCTTACTGATGTTGAGGGAGAGGTTGTTGTCCTGGCACCACACTGCCATGTCTCTGACCTCCTCCTCCCAGTAGGTTGTGTATCTTACGGTGTTTGTGTGTGCGTGAGTCTGCGTGCATGCGAGTCTAAGAGTGTGTTTGTCTGCCTTTCTCTCTGTGAGTGTGTGTGTGTGTGGTGAAGTCATCTGCTGGGTGTGATAGACGTCTTAGTGGTGTGTGTGATGTGTGTCCTGCGTGCACATAGATCAGCTGACACACAGGGGGCAGAATGTTCATCAGAAGATAAGCAGAGGAGAATTAATCACTTTCTGATATGATGAGGCCACTTCAACCTACCGCGATATCCACACACAGCAGCTGACCCTGTGTGTGTGTGTGTGTGTTGGTCTTATGATGCATGCACACATGCACGCATGCATGCACGCACAGAGAAACACACACACACACCTCTGTGTAATTGCACAAAGACCATGGTAGTGGGACACTTGACTCAGCTATCCCGTCCCCTCTGGTCTCCCATCATTATCTACACAGAGACACTGTAGGTGGTCCGGCTCCAACAAAGACCGAAGCAGACTTCAGGTACATCAAGGGCACAATGAAGAGGAGGTGGTGGAGAGAGAGACAGACTGTGTGTGTGTGTGTGTGTGTGTGTGTGCGTATGTGTGTATGTATGTATGTGTGTGTGTGTGGTCGTAAGCGCATGCGTGCGTGCCAAGAAAATAACAAAATAAGAGTGTGTTAAGAGTTCCTTGGACACCTGAGAATCTACTGGCTAATAGAGGACATTCAACGTAAATACTAGTGTTATGTTATGATGGGAGGCACCTTATATACTGGCCAACAAGCTCTCAGTCTCATGTGAAAATGTTTCTCAAACATCACATTTCGAAGTTGATCCAAACCTCAAATTTCAAAGTGTTTGGTTACTTCTCTGTATCGTTTCAAGGTTAAGTTTAGCCATTAACTCACTCCGAATTCTTAAGGTTAGGCATTAACTCCGAATGGTTAAAGTAATGGTTAAGGTTTGGGCTAGGCTTAAAACAAAAATATTAAAAACAACTTTATCACTGGATTCCTTTGGAACTAGAGGCAGATGCTTATGCCCATCCGCCATCCCCGTCCACAACGCCCTAGCAAAACCAAAACCTACTTGAAGGTAACAGCACTCACTGTTGCCCCTAGTGGCCGGTTTCCACATCATCTCCCGACGTCCTCAGACATGGATGGATGTCAAATACTGACTTATATCACGGGTGACCTGTCTGATACTGGCTGCCTGCTATTCTAACTATCCCATCCCACCTGACAACATGGTCATTACCTGAACATTCTGTCATGTTGCATCCTCCCATCCTAACTGCTGACCCCTGACCCCAGTCCCACCTAGAGGTCAGTCCCAGGACCAGGCGGCTAATTGGAGAGAAACCTGACCCCGCCCCACCCTGCTGGCTAATCCATCGACGAATGGGCTCTAAGTGCCACTTTATATTCTACTGTCTGTCTGTCTGTCTGTCTGTCTGTCTGTCTGTCTGTCTGTCTGTCTGTCTGTCTCTCTATACAATTATCAGCTGCCATGACGCTATAGGGACTAAGCAGTGATGGAAAAAGTACCCAATTGTCATACTTGAGTAAAAGTAAAGATACCTTAATAGAAAATGACTCAAGTAAAAGTGAAAGTCATCCAGTAAAACACTACTTGAGTAAAAGTCTACAAGTATTTGGTTTTAAATGTACATAAGTATCAAAAGTAAAAGTAAAAGTATAAATCATTTAAAATGTCTTATATTAAGCAAACCATTTTTTAATTTAATTTAATTTATGGATAGCCAGGGGCACACTCCAACACTCAGACATCATTCAGAACCAAAGTATTTGTGTTTAGTAAGTTGCCAGATCAGAGGCAGTAGAGATGACCAGGGACGTTCTCTTAATAAGTGCGTGAATTGGACCATTTCTGTCCTGCTAAGCACTCAAAATGTAACGAGTACTTTTGGGTGTCAGGGAAAAGTACATAATTTCCTTTAGGAATGTAGTGAAGTAAAAGTAAAAGTTGTCAAAAATATAAATAGTAAAGTAAAGTACAGATACCCCAAAAAACTACTTAAGTAGTACTTTAAAGTATTTTTACTTAAGTACTTTACACCACTGGGACTAAGACAACACACCTTAACCGTCTAAAGCATGAAACACACCAAGAATCTCACTGCCGATAGACTTCCGGTAGGTAATTATCAAATCAAATCAAATGTTATTTGTCACATACACGTGTTTAGCAGATGTTATTGCGGGTGTAGCGGAATGCTTGTGCTTCTAGCACCGACGGTGCAGTAATATCTAACAAGTAATCTAGTAAGGAATGGAATTTAAGAATACATATATGGACAAGCAATGACAGAGCGGCATGGACTAAGATACAGTAGAATATTATAGAATAGAATACAGTATATACAGTGGGGAGAACAAGTATTTGATACACTGCCAATTTTGCAGGTTATCCTACTTACAAAGCACGTAGAGGTCTGTAATTTTTATCATAGGTACACTTCAACTGTGAGAGACGGAATCTAAAACAAATATCCAGAAAATCACATTGTATGATTTTTAAGTAATTCATTTGCATTTTATTGCATGACATAAGTATTTGATCACCTACCAACCAGTAAGAATTCCGGCTCTCACAGACCTGTTAGTTTTTCTTTAAGAAGCCCTCATGTTCTCCACTCATTACCTGTATTAACTGCACCTGTTTGAACTCGTTACCTGTATAAAAGAAACCTGTCCACACACTCAAACAGACTCCAACCTCTCCACAATGGCCAAGACCAGAGAGCTGTGTAAGGACATCAGGGATAAAATTGTAGACCTGCACAAGGCTGGGATGGGCTACAGGACAATAGGCAAGCAGCTGGGTGAGAAGGCAACAACTGTTGGCGCAATTATTAGAAAATGGAAGAAGTTCAAGATGACGGTCAATCACCCTCGGTCTGGGGCTCCATGCAAGATCTCACCTTGTGGGGCATCAATGATCATGAGGAAGGTGAGGGATCAGCCCAGAACTACACGGCAGGACATGGTCAATGACCTGAAGAGAGCTGGGACCACAGTCGCAAAGAAAACCATTAGTAACACACTATGCCGTCATGGATTAAAATCCTGCAGCGCACGCAAGGTCCCCCTGCTCAAGAGACAAAAATAGAGCTTTTTGGTCTAAACTCCACTCGCCGTGTTTGGAGGAAGAAGAAGGATGAGTACAACCCCAAGAACACCATCCCAACCGTGAAGCATGGAGGTGAAACATCATTCTTTGGGGATGCTTGTCTGCAAAGGGGACAGGACGACTGCACCGTATTGAGGGGAGGATGGATGGGGCCATGTATCGCAAGATCTTGGCCAACAACCTCCTTCCCTCAGTAAGAGCATTGAAGATGGGTCGTGGCTGGGTCTTCCAGCATGACAACGACCCAAAACACACAGCCAGGGCAACTAAGGAGTGGCTCCGTAAGAAGCTTCTCAAGGTCCTGGAGTGGCCTAGTCAGTCTCCAGACCTGAACCCAATAGAACATCTTTGGAGGGAGCTGAAAGTCCGTATTGTCCAGCGACAGCCCCGAAACCTGAAGGATCTGGAGAAGGTCTGTATGGAGGAGTGGGCCAAAATCCCTGCTGCAGTGTGTGCAAACCTGGTCAAGACCTACAGGAAACGTATGATCTCTGTAATTGCAAACAAAGGTTTCTGCACCAAATATTAAGTTCTGCTTTTCTGATGTATCAAATACTTATGTCATGCAATAAAATGCTAATTCATTACTTAAAAATCATACAATGTGATTTTCTGGATTTTTGTTTTAGATTCCGTCTCTCACAGTTGAAGTGTACCTATGATAAAAATTACAGACCTCTACATGCTTTGTAAGTAGGAAAACCTGCAAAATCGTCAGTGTATCAAATACTTGTTCTCCCCACTGTACAAAGCCGCCTGGTCCTGGGACTGACCTCTAGGTGGGACTGGGGTCAGGGGTCAGCAGTTAGGATGGGAGTAGTGCAAGATATGTAAACATTATTAAAGTGACTAGTGTTCCATTTCTTAAAGTGGCCAGTGATTTCAATAGGCAGCAGCAGCCTCTAATGTGCTAGTGATGGCTATTTAACAGTCTGATGGCCTTGAGATAGAAGCTGTTTTTCATTCTCCCGGTCCCAGCTTTGATGCACCTGTACTGACCTCGCCTTCTGGATGATAGTGGGGTGAACAGGCAGTGGCTCGGGTGGTTGATGTCCTTGATGATCTTTTTGGCCTTCCTGTGACATCGGGTGCTGTAGGTGTCTTGGAGGGCGGGTAGTTTGCCCCCGGTAATGCGTTCGGCAGACCGCACCACCCTCTGGAGAGCCCTGCGGTTGCGGGCGGTGCAGTTACCGTACCAGGCAGTGATACAGCCCGACAGGATGCTCTCAATTGTGCATCTGTAAAAGTTTGTGAGGGTTTTAGGTGCCAAGCCAAATTTCTTCAGCCTCCTGAGGTTGAAGAGGCTCTGTTGCGCCTTCTTCACCACACTGTCTGCGTGAGTGGACCATTTCAGTTTGTCAGTGATGTGTACGCCAAGGAACTTGAAGCTTTCCACCTTCTCCACTTCGGTCCCGTCGATGTGGCTAGGGGGGTGCACCCTCTGCTGTTTCCTGAAGTCCACGATCATCTCCTTTGTTTTGTTGACGTTGAGTGAGAGGTTATTTTCCTGGCACCACACTCCCAGAGCCCTCACCTCCTCCCTGTACGCGGTCTCGTCATTGTTGGTAATCAAGCCTACTACTGTTGTGTCGTCTGCATAATTGATGATTGAGTTGGAGGCGTGCTTAGCCACGCAGTCATGGGTGAACAGGGAGTACAGGAGGGGGCTGAGCACGCACCCTTGAGGGGCCCCAGTGCTGAGGATCAGCGAAGTGGAGATGTTGTTTCCTACCTTCACCACCTGGGGGGCGGCCCGTCAGGAAGTCCAGGACTCAGTTGCACAGGGCGGGGTTCAGACCCAGGGCCTCGAGCTTAATGATGAGCTTGAAGGGTACTATGGTGTTGAATGCTGAGCTATAGTCAATGAACAGCATTCTTACATAGGTATTCCTCTTGTCCAGATGGGATAGGGCAGTGTGCAGTGTGATGGCGATTGCATCGTCTGTGGATCTATTGGGGCGGTAAGCAAATTGAAGTGGGTCTAGGGTGACAGGTAAGGTAGAGGTGATATGATCCTTGACTAGTCTCTCAAAGCACTTCATGATGACAGAGGTGAGTGCTACGAGTTCAGTTACCTTTGCTTTCTTGGGTACAGGAACAATGGTGGCCATCTTGAAGCATGTGGGAACAGCAGACTGGGAAAGGGAGAGATTGAATATGTCCGTAAACACACCAGCCAGCTGGTCTGCGCATGCTCTGAGGACGCGGCTAGGGATGCCGTCTGGGCCGGCAGCCTTGAGGGGGTGAACATGCTTAAATGTCTTACTCACGTCGGCCACGGAGAAGGAGAGGCCACAGTCCTTGGTAGTGGGCCTCGTCAGTGGCACTGTGTTATCCTCAAAGCGGGCAAAGAAGGTGTTTAGCTCGTCTGGAAGCGAGACGTCGGTGTCGGCGACGTGGCTGGTTTTCCTTTTGTAGTCCGTGATTGTCTGTAGACCCTGCCACATACGTCTCGTGTCTGAGCCGTTGAATTGCGACTCCACTTTGTCTCTATACTGATGTTTTGCCAGTTTATCACAGTGGGAAGTCGTTCCTTCTCTTGCTAGAACAAATGCTGTACCTGCTGCGTCCTGACCTGGTAGCAACGAACCTACCGTTTCTACTTGTAGAATCGCAATGCTCATCAGTGGCCAACAACTTGACTTTCAGCCAATCAGAGAGCACAAACCCCCATGTGGGGGAGCCAACAACAACAAAAAAGACAAAAAGAGGGCATTTTATCCGTACATCCAGGGATTAGGTAGTCACACTTCATATGCAATGTAGGCTATGGGATGGTAGCTAGCTAAGTGCACAGACGCAATGCACACAACACTAAATACTTCCTCCAAGCTAGCTAACCACTGTAGATGAAACAGCTGCCTGTGTAAACTCCCAAGTTAGTGCAGTGTCCTTAGCTAGCTAGCTATGTTGTGCAAGCTAACGAATATGTTAACATTAGCTAGCTAGCTAAACATTTGGCTATGGGATTATGGAGAGTGAATTCAATTGTTTATTTGTCATCTTACTAGGTAGTTATCCAGCTGTGGCCATTTGGCTAGTATCAACAAGGGCTTTCTGCAAAATAGCAACATTAGCGCAGCAAGCTAACATGGGAATCTAGACCATAAGTAACACACACTGACATGCATTGCCAAACAATGCTACTGCCACCAACTGATTTGGAGTATTTGAACAACGCTGAGTGGCTGACGACTTGGTCTTTGCTGTGTGAACACAAAAGAGATTGACTGCCGACACTCGGTTCAGAGGTGCTAAGTACTGTCGGCAGGCAAACGTTTGACAATCCTACCGGTGTGTCTAAGCTTTAACCACAACCACATTCAATCTCTACTGAACTACATTTTACATTTTTACATTTTAGTCATTTAGCAGATGCTCTTATCCAGAGCGACTTACAGTTAGTGAGTGCATACATCAAAATAAATAAAAATTATACTGGCCCCCCCGTGGGAATTGAACCCACAACCCTGGCATTGCAAGTGCCATGCTCTACCAACTGAGCTACACGGGACTATCTTACTCTGCCTTTATGTACATATTTACCTCAAATACCTCATACCTCTGCACATTGATCTGGTACTGGTACTCCCTGTATATAGCTCCATTCTCCATGAGTATAAATGACATTCTCATGGCCTAGGTAACCTCACAGACTGCCACACTTTTTCAAACCTTCCCTCTTACTACTGTATGTAAATCACTATGAGTACCTCAGTATGTAGAAAGGCGCTAAATAAACCCAATACATTATTATTATTTTCAGTCCTTGGTCGCCCACAGCCCAGCAGAATGGTTGGAGCTCAAAAGGCTGCAGCTCAATCACTCATTCAGTGGACCTCAAAGCCAGTTCCACTGCTCTAATCAGGGACTGATTTAGACCTGGGAGACCAGGTGGGTGCAATAAATTATCAGGTATAACAGAAAACCAGCGGTACTCCAGACCTCCATTGTAGGATACAATACCCCTGAGAGGAGAAAGAGCGAGTCCTGTTGACAGACCCTTTTACCCTTCAGTAGGCCGGTTCAACTGACGGTTCCAGGCAGTTGAATGGGCCACTCAGTGTGCCTGCCATCATGCCCACCACGCGCCAGGCGCCGCCCACACCCTTCCATTAACCAGCTGGACACTGACTGCTGCTCTTAACACTGCCTCTTTCTCTCTCCCTCTTTCACTAAGATTATATAGCAACTGCACTAGATTGTTCTTTCTCAATGTGAAAGGCCTTTACAGCACTATACAAAGTAGTGTTTCTCAGATCCTGGACTACCTACATCTTATAGACTTTGGACAGCACTATTCCCTTGATGGTTTTCGACAAGAGACCCCTCCCTGTATGGGTTTGGAGGACAGAATACATTTCTCTTCCGGGTTAGGACAGGGCCTGTCCCTTTAAGAAGTCAGACAGGGCTCTAGATCCAGTACCAGGCGTCTCACTCACCTTTAAGTGGAGATCCCAAACCTGTTCATCATACTTCTCATAGCGACAGACTTGGAGCCCCGCCCCCTCGGCCAGCTGACAGAACTCTCCCAGAGTGTCTCCTCTAGTGGGGGCAAACACAAGGGCTGTACCCTACAGAGAGAGACAGAGAGCGAGATAAAGAGAGAGAGAGAACACAAAGAGAGACAGAGAGAGAGAGACAGAGAGAGAGAGAGAACAGAAAGAGAGAGCGAGAGAGACAGAGAGATAAACTGTATATCACTTTTTTTTTTGTCACTTAGGTCAGTGTTGTTGATCCATCCTCAGTTTTCTCCTATCACAGCCATTAAACTCTGTAACTGTTTTAAAGTCAACATTAGCCTCATGGTGAAATCCCGGAGTGGTTTCCTTCCTCTCCGGCAACCGAGTTAGGAAGGACACCTGTATCTTTGTAGTAACTGGGCGTATTGATACACCATCCAAAGTGTAATTAATAACTTCACCATGCTCAAAGGGATACTCAATGTCAGTAGGTGCCCTTCTTTGTGAGGCATTGGAAAAGCTCCCTGGTCTTTGTGGTTGAATCTGTGTTTGAAATTCACTGCTCGACTGAGGGACCTTACAGATAATTGTATGTGTGGGATACAGAGATGAGGTAGTCATATTAAAACTATTATTGCACACAGAGTGAGTCCATGCAACTTATTATGTGACTTGTTAAGCACATTTGTACTCCTGCACTTATTTAGGCTTGCCATAACAAAGGGGTTGAATAGACATTTCAGCTTTACATTTTTAATGAAGTTGTATACATTTCTAAAAACATAATTCCACCTTGACATTATGGGGTATTGTGTATAGGCCAATGACAGAAAATCTCAATTTAATAAATGTTTAATTCAGGCTGTAACACAACAAAATGCGGAAAAAGTCAAGGGGTGTGAGTACTTTCTGGCACTGTATGTATGTACAGTGGGGTCCGAAATTATTGCCACCCTTGATAAAGATGAGTAATAATGACTTTATAAAATAAATAATATACTGAGCTATACTGTATGGCATTATTTTTAGTAAATTATATATTATTTTACAGTGCCTATAGAAAGTATACACCCCCTTGGATTTCTTCACATTTGACTGTTATACAAACTGAGTCAAATGTATTGAATAGTATTTTTTTCAACGATCTACACAAAATACTCTGTCAAAGTGAAAGATTCCTAAATAAAACACTAATATACCTTGATTACATACAATAAGTATTCACAGCCCTTAGTCAATACATATTAGAAACACATTTGGCAGTGACTACAGCTGTGAGTCTTCTTGGGTAAGTCTTATAAGAGCTTTGCACACCTGTATTGTGCAATATTTGCCCATTATTCTTTTCAAAATTCTTCAAGCTCTGTCAAAGAGTTGGGGATCATGGCTAGACAACAATTTTCATGTCTTGCCATAGATTTTCAAGCATATTTAAGTCAAAACTGTAACTTGGCCACTCAGGAACATTCACTGTATTCTTGGTAAGAAACTCCAGTGTAGATTTGGCTTTGTGTTTTAGGTTATTGTCCTGCTGAAAGGTGAATCCTCTCCCAGTGCCTGGTGTTGCTGCCGACTGAAAAAGGTTTTCCTCTAGGATTTTGCTTGTGCTTAGCTCTATCCCGTTTATTTTCATCCGGAAAAACTCTCCAGTCTTAGCCGATATCAAGCATATTCATAACATGATGTGGCCACCACCATGCTTGACAATAAGGAGGCAGTTACTCAGTGATGTGTTGTGTTGGATTTGCCCCAAACATATGGCTTTGTATTTATGCCAAAAAGTTGATTGGTTTAGGGCCCTGTTGATTACATACAGTGCATTCATAAAGTATTCAGACCCCTTCCCCTTTTCAACATTTTGTTACGTTACAGCCTTATTCCAAAATGGATTAAATAAATAAAAACCCTCATCAATCTACACACAATACCCCACAACGACAAAGCCAAAACAGGTTTTTAGAAATTGTTGCAAATGTACTAAACATAAAAAACTGAAATACCTTATTTACATAAGTATTCAGACCCTTTGCTAAGAGACTCGAAATTGAGCTCAGGTGCATCCTGTTTCCATAAATCATCCTTGAGAAGTTTCTACAACTTTATTGGAGTCCACCTGTGGTAAATTCAACTGATTGGACATGGTTTGGAAAGGCACACACCTGTCTATATAAGGTCACACAGATGACAGTGCATGTCAGAGCAAAAACCAAGCCATGAGGTCAAAGGAATTGTCCGTAGAGCTCCGAGACAGGATTGTGTCGAGGCACAGATCTGGGGAAGGGTACCAAAATATGTATGTAGCATTGAAGGTCCCCAAGAACACAGTGGCCTCCATCATTCTTAAATGGAAGAAGTTTGGAACAACCAAGACTCTTCCTAGAGCTGGCCGCCCGGCTAAACTGAGCAATTGGGGGAGAAGGGCCTTGGTCAGGGAGGTGTCCAAAAACCTGATGGTCACTCTGACAGTGCTCCAGCGTTCCTCTGTGGAGATGGGAGAACCTTACAGAAGGACAACCATCTCTGCAGCACTCCCCCAATCAGGCCTTTATGGTAGAGTGGCCAGACGGAAGGCACATGACAACCCACTTGGAGTTTGCCAAAAGGCACCCAAAGGACTCTCAGACCATGAGAAACAAGATTCTCTGGTCTGATGAAACCAAGGTTGAACTCTTTGGCCTGAATGCCAAGTGTCACGTCTGGAGGAATCCTGGCACCATCCCTACGGTGAAGCATGGTGGTGGCAGCATCATGCTGTGGGGATGTTTTTCAGCGGCAGGGACTGGGAGACTAGTCAGGATCGTGGGAAAGATGAAAGGAGCAAAGTACAGAGTGATCCTTGATGAAAACCTGCTCCAGAGCGCTCAGGACCTCAGACTGGGGTGAAGGTTCACCTTCCAACAGGACAACGACCCTAAGCACACAGCCAAGACAACGCAGGAGTGGCTTCGGGAGTAAAGAGAGATCCTTGATGAAAACCTGCTCTACAGTCGTGGTCAAAAGTTTTGAGAATGACACAAGTATTGGTCTTCACAAAGTTTGCTGCTTCAGTGTTTTTAGATATTTTTGTCAGATGTTACTATGGTATACTGAAGTACAATTACAAGCATTCCATAAGTGTCAAAGGCTTTTATTGACAATTACATTAAGTTTATGCAAATAGTCAATATTTGCAGTGTTGACCCTTCTTTTTCAAGACCTCTGCAATCCACCCTGGCATGCTGTCAATTAACTTCTGGGCCACATCCTGACTGATGGCAGCCCATTCTTGCATAATCAATGCTTGGAGTTTGTCAGAATTTGTGGGTTTTTGTTTGTCTACCCGCCTCTTGAGGATTGACTACAAGTTCTCAATGGGATTAAGGTCTGGGGAGTTTCCTGGCCATGGACCCAAAGGTTCGATGTTTTGTTCCCCGAGCCACTTAGTTATCACTGTTGCCTTATGGCAAGGTGCTCCATCATGCTGGAAAAAGGCATTGTTCGTCACCAAACTGTTCTTGGATGGTTGGGAGAAGTTGCTCTTGGAGGATGTGTTGGTACCATTCTTTATTCATGGCTGTGTTCTTAGGCAAAATTGTGAGTGAGCCCACTCCCTTGGCTGAGAAGCAACCCCACACATGAATGTTCTCAGGATGCTTTACTGTTGGCATGACACAGGACTGATGGTAGCGCTCACCTTGTCTTCTCCGGACAAGCTTTTTTACGGATGCCCCAAACAATCGGAAAGGGGATTAATCAGAGAAAATGACGTTACCCCAGTCCTCAGCAGTCCAATACCTGTACCTTTTGCAGAATATCAGTCTGTCCCTGATGTTTTTCCTGGAGAGAAGTGGCTTCCTCGCTGCCCTTCTTGACACCAGGCCATCCTCCAAAAGTCTTCGCCTCACTGTGCGTGCAGATGCACTCACACCTGCCTGATACCATTCCTGAGCAAGCTCTGCACTGGTGGTGCCCCGATCCCGCAGCTGAATCAACTTTAGGAGACGGTCCTGGCGCTTGCTGGACTTTCTTGGGCGCCCTGAAGCCTTCTTTGCAACAATTGAACCTCTCTCCTTGAAGTTCTTGATGATCCGATAAATGGTTGATTTAGGTGCAATCTTACTAGCAGCAATATCCTTGCCTGTGAAGCCCTTTTGCTGCAAAGCAATGATGACGGCACGTGTTTCCTTGCAGGTAACCATAGTTAATTTGACTCATTTCTCTCTGCCTCCTCCTTTCCACTCCTCTCCTCTTTTGACCTCACCCTCTCACCGTCCCCCCCTACTCACAAGGCAGGCAATACGCTTGACCTCATCTTTACTAGATGCTGTTCTTCTACTAATCTCACTGCAACTCCCCTCCATGTCTCCGATCACTACTTTGTATCCTTTTCTCTCTCGCTCTCCTCCAACACTACTCACTCTGCCCCTACACAGATGGTAATGCGCCGTCACAACGTTCGCTCTCTCTCTCCCGCTACTCTCTCCTCTTCCATCCTATCATCTCTTCCCTCTGCTCAATTCTTCTCCCTCCAATCTCCTGATTCTGCCTCCTCAACCCTCCTCTCCTCCCTTTCTGCATCCTTTGACTCTCTATGTCCCCTATCCTCCCGGCCGGCTCGGTCCTCCCCTCCAGCTCCGTGGCTTGATGACTCATCAACAGAACAGAGCTCCGGGCAGCTGAGCGGAAATGGAAGAAAACTAGACTCCCTGCGGACCTGGCATCTTTTCACTCCCTCCTCTCTACATTTTCTTCATCTGTTTCTGCTGCTAAGGCCACTTTCTACCACGCTAAATTCCAAGCATCTGCCTCTAACCCTAGGAAGCTCTTTGCCACATTCTCCTTGATACTGTGAACCATCAGATCCTCCTCTCCACCCTCTCCGAGCTGGGCATCTCCGGCGCGGCTCACTCTTGAATTGCGTCCTACCTGACCGGTCGCTCCTACCAAGTGGCGTGGCGAGAAGCTGTCTCCGCACCACGTGCTCTCACCACTGGTGTCCCCCAGGGCTCAGTTCTAGGCCCTCTCCTATTCTCGCTATACACCAAGTCACTTGGCTCTGTCATATCCTCACATGGCCTCTCCTATCATTGCTACGCTGACGACACACAACTAATCTTCTCCTTTCCCCCTTCTGATAACCAGGTGGCGAATCGCATCTCTGCATGTCTGGCAGACATATCAGTATGGATGACGGATCACCACCTCAAGCTGAACCTTGGCAAGACGGAGCTGCTCTTCCTCCCGGGGAAGGACTGCCTGTTCCATGATCTCGCCATCACGGTTGACAACTCCGTTGTGTCCTCCTCCCAGAGTGCGAAGAGCCTTGGCGTGACCCTGGACAACACCCTGTCGTTCTCCGCTAACATCAAGGCGGTGACCCGATCCTGTAGGTTCATGCTCTACAACATTCGGAGAGTACGACCCTGCCTTACACAGGAAGCGGCACAGGTCCTAATCCAGGCACTTGTCATCTCCCGTCTGGATTACTGCAACTCGCTGTTGGCTGGGCTCCCTGCCTGTGCCATTAAACCCCTACAACTCATCCAGAATGACGCAGCCCGTCTGGTGTTCAACCTTCCCAAGTTCTCTCACGTCACCCCCCTCCTCCGCACACTCCACTGGCTTCCAGTTGAAGCTCGCATCTGTTACAAGACCATGGTGCTTGCCTATGGAGCTGTGAGGGGAACGGCACCTCCGTACCTTCAGGCTCTGATCAGTCCCTACACCCAAACGAGGGCATTGCGTTCATCCACCTCTGGCCTGCTGGCTCCCCTTCCTCTGCGGAAGCATAGTTCCCGCTCAGCCCAGTCAAAACTGTTCGCTGCTCTGGCACCCCAATGGTGGAACAAGTTCCCTCACGACGCCAGGACAGCGGAGTCACTCACCACCTTCCGGAGACATTTGAAACCCCACCTCTTTAAGGAATACCTGGGATAGGATAAAGTAATCCTTCTACCCCTCCCTTACCCCAACTCCCCCCCCCCCACCCAAAACCCCCCCCCCCCAAAAAAAACCCAAAAAATAATATAAAAAAATATCACACACAAAAATAAAAAATAAAAAATAAAACAATCATTCCACATTGTAAAGTGGTTATCCCACTGGCTATAAGGTGAATGCACCAATTTGTAAGTCGCTCTGGATAAGAGCGTCTGCTAAATGACGTAAATGTAAATGTAAATGTTAACAGAGGAAGAACAATGATTTCAAGCACCACCCTCCTTGTAAAGCTTCCAGTCTGTTATTCTAACTCAATCAGCATGACAGAGTGATCTCTAGCCTTGTCCTCATCAACACTCTCACCTGTGTTAACGAGAGAATCACTGACATGATGTCAGCTGGTCCTTTTGTGGCAGGGCTGAAATGCAGTGGGAATGTTTTTTTGGGATTAAGTTCATTTTCATGGCAAATAGGGACAATTAATTGCAATTCATCTGATCACTTTTCATAACATTCTGGAGTATATGCAAATTGCCATCATAAAAACTGAGGCAGCAGACTTTGTGAAAAGTAATATTTGTGTCATTCTTTTGACCACGACTGTACAGCGCTCAGGACCTCAGACTGGGGCGAAGGTTCACCTTCCAACAGGACAACGACCCTAAGCACACAACGCAGGAGTGGCTTTGGGACAAGTCTCTGAATGTCCTTCAGTGGCACAACCAGAGCCCGGACTTGAACCCGATCAAACATCTCTGGAAAGACCTGATAATAGCTGTGCAGCGACGCTCCCATCCAACCTGACAGAGCTTTAGAGGATCTGCAGAGAAGAATGGGAGAAACTCCCCAAATACAGGTGTGCCAAGCTTGTAGCATCATACCCAAGAAGACTTGAGGCTGTAATCGCTGCCAAAGGTGCTTCAACAAAGTACTGAGTAAAGGGTCTGAATACTTATGTAAATGTGATATTGAAGTTTTTTTTTAAAGTTTCTTTAAAATTAGCAAACATTTCTAAAAACAATTTTTTTACTTTGTCATTATGGAGTATTGTGTGTAGAATAATGAGGAATAAAAACAATTTAATCCATTTTAGAATAAGTAAAATGTAACGTAACATAACAAAATGTGGAAAAAGTCAAGGGGTCTGAATACTTTCCGTAGGCACTGTTTGCATGTTTTGGAATATTTTTATTCAGTATTTTTATTTTTAAAAATTATTCTGTCATTTAGGTCATTATTGTGGAGTCACTACAATGTTGTTGATCCAGCCTCAGTTTTCTCACATCAGAGTCATTGAACTCACCAATGGCCTCAAGGTGACATCCCTAAGCAGTTTCCTTCCTGTTCTGCAGCTCAGTTCAGAAGGAGGACTGTGTCTTTTGTTGTGTCTGGGTGGTTTAATACATCATCCACAGCATAATTATTAACTTGACTATACTTAAAGAGATTTGTTATTGTTACCCATCTACCAATCACTGGCCTTCTTTATGAGGCTTTCGAAAAGCTCCCTGGCCTTTGTAGCTGAATATGTGCTTGAAATGTAATACTTGACTGAGGGATCTTACATATGTTGTATGTAGGGGGGACAGAGGAAGGGGTAGTCATTCAAAAAGCATGTCAACCCCTATTATTTCACACAGTCCATATAGTCCATATAATTTATTATGTGATTTGTTAAGCCCAATTTTACTTCTGAACTAATTTAGGCTTGCCTAAACAAAGGGGGTGAATACTTATGCAACAATTATATATCTTAGTTATTAAATTGTAGTGAATTTGTAAAAATTTGTAAAATTTTCTTTTCACTTTGACATTATGGAGTATTGTGTAGATCAATGGCAAAAAAGTATAATTAAATCGATTTCAATACCACTTTGTAATGCAACAAAAAGTTCAAAGGGGTGTAGACTTTCTATAGGCACTGTATCCTAATAGAGAGATTTTGTTTAACAAGTCATCTTTTTTTTCTCTCAAAAAGGTGGGGTCAAACTTATTGACACCCTAAAGATTCTTATAAATAAATGACTACATCAAGCTTGTGACTCTACAAACTTGTTGGATGTATTTGCAGATTACTTTGGTTGTATTTCAGATTATTTTGGCTCTGTATCTTGGATTTGAAATGATATAATGACTATGAGGTTAAAGTGCATTGAGGGTATTTTGATCCATATCAGGTGAAGCGTTTAGAAATTACTATTAATGTAGTCAAAAGTGTAGTATTTGGTCCCATATTCCTAGCACGCAATGACTACATCAAGCTTGTGACTCTACACATTTGTTGGATGCATTTGCTGTTTGTTCTAGTTGTGTTTCAGATCATTTTGTGTCCAATATAAATTAATGGTAATTAATGTGTTCTGTCATTTTGGAGTCACTTTAATTGTAAATAAGAATAGAATATGTTTCCAAACACTTATACTACATTAATTTGGATGCTACCATGATTATGGATAATCCTGAATGAATCGTGAATAATGATGAGTGAGAAAGTTACAGAGGGTCAAAGATCATACCCCCAAGACATGCTAACCTCTCACCATTACCAATAACAGGGGAAGTTAGCATGTCTTGGGAGTATGATATTTGACCCTCTATAACTTTCTCACTCATAATTACTCACGTTTCCTTCAGGATTATCCGTAATCAAGGTAATCATGGTACGAACTGCAAGTCACAAGCTTGATGTAGTCATTACCTGCTAGGAATATGAGACCAAATACTAAAAACCTTTGACTACTTTATTTACAGTGGGGAAAAAAGTATTTAGTCAGCCACCAATTGTGCAAGTTCTCCCACTTAAAAAGACGAGAGAGGCCTGTAATTTTCATCATAGGTACACGTCAACTATGACAGACAAATTGAAAAAAAAAAATCCAGAAAATCACATTGTAGGATTTTTTATGAATTTATTTGCAAATTATGGTGGAAAATAAGTATTTGGTCACCTACAAACAAGCAAGATTTCTGGCTCTCACAGACCTGTAACTTATTCTTTAAGAGGCTCCTCTGTCCTCCACTCGTTACCTGTATTAATGGCACCTGTTTGAACTTGTTATCAGTATAAAAGACACCCGTCCACAACCTCAAACAGTCACACTCCAAACTCCACTATGGCCAAGACCAAAGAGCTGTCAAAGGACACCAGAAACAAAATTGTAGACCTGCACCAGGCTGGGAAGACTGAATCTGCAATAGGTAAGCAGCTTGGTTTGAAGAAATCAACTGTGGGAGCAATTATTAGGAAATGGAAGACATACAAGACCACTGATAATCTCCCTCGATCTGGGGCTCCACGCAAGATCTCACCCCGTGGGGTCAAAATGATCACAAGAACGGTGAGCAAAAATCCCAGAACCACACGGGGGGACCTAGTGAATGACCTGCAGAGAGCTGGGACCAAAGTAACAAAGCCTACCATCAGTAACACACTACGCCGCCAGGGACTCAAATCCTGCAGTGCCAGACGTGTCCCCCTGCTTAAGCCAGTACATGTCCAGGCCCGTCTGAAGTTTGCTAGAGTGCATTTGGATGATCCAGAAGAGGATTGGGAGAATGACATATGTCATATGGTCAGATGAAACCAAAATAGAACTTGTCGTGTTTGGAGGACAAAGAATGCTGAGTTGCATCCAAAGAACACCATACCTACTGTGAAGCATGGGGGTGGAAACATCATGGTTTGGGGCTGTTTTTCTGCAAAGGGACCAGGACGACTGATCCGTGTAAAGGAAAGAATGAATGGGGCCATGTATCGTGTGATTTTGAGTGAAAACCTCCTTCCATCAGCAAGGGCATTGAAGATGAAACGTGGCTGGGTCTTTCAGCATGACAATGATCCCAAACACACCGCCCGGGCAACGAAGGAGTGGCTTCGTAAGAAGCATTTCAAGGTCCTGGAGTGGCCTAGCCAGTCTCCAGATCTCAACCCCATAGAAAATCTTTGGAGGGAGTTGAAAGTCCGTGTTGCCCAGCGACAGCCCCAAAACATCACTGCTCTGGAGGAGATCTGCATGGAGGAATGGGCCAAAATACCAGCAACAGTGTGTGAAGACCTTGTGAAGACTTACAGAAAATGTTTGACCTGTGTCATTGCCAACAAAGGGTATATAACAAAGTATTGAGAAACTTTAGTTATTGACCAAATACTTATTTTCCACCATAATTTGCAAATAAATTCATAAAAAATCCTACAATGTGATGTTTTGGATTTTTTTTCCTCATTTTGTCTGTCATAGTTGACGTGTACCTATGATGAAAATTACAGGCCTCTCTCATCTTTTTAAGTGGGAGAACTTGCACAATTGGTGGCTGACTAAATACTTTTTTCCCCCACTGTATAAGAATATTTAGGGGTGTCAATAATTTTGACTCCTACCTTTTTGAGAAAATGTGTTATTACTTGTTCAACAGAATCTCTTTCTCTGACCAATTGTATTAGTAAAAAGTAATATAATTTCCCAATTTCTTGGAGCACACAACATAGCTCAGTATTTGAATTATTTATTTTATACAGTCATTATTGCTCATCTTTAAGGGTGTCAATCATTTCGGACCCCACTGAATGTATATATTTATATGTACAAATTACAAAACATTAAGAACATCTTCCTAATATTGAGTTGCACCCCCTTTTGCCCTCAGAACAGCCTCAATTTGTCGAGGCATGGACTACAAGGTGTCGAAAGCGTTCCACAGGGATGTCGTTGGCTGGATGTCCTTTGGGTGGTGGACCATTCTTGATACACACGGGAAACTGTTGAGCGTGAAAAACCCAGCAGCATTGCAGTTCTTGACACACTCAAACCGGTGCACCTAGCACCTACTACCATACCCCGCTCAAAGGCAGTTAAATATTTTGTCTTGCCCAAACCCTCTGAATGGCACATACACAATCCATGTCTCAATTGTCTCAAGGCTTCAACATCCTTCTTTAACCTGTCTTTCATCTACACTGATTGATGTGGATTTAACAGGTGACATCAATAAGGGATCACAGCTTTCACCTGGATTCACCTGGTCAGTCTATGTCATGGAAAGAGCAGGTGTTCCTAATGTTTTGTACACTCTGATTGTTTAAAGCCAAACTCCCAAACTATTGCGGATGGTGAACCTGAACAATCAAAATAAAATCTATTGTAAGCCCTGTTCAACAGGTAGGCTATAGCCAGATGAGAGTTGTGTCTCCGGTAGCTTACTATTATTCCGGTAAAACACAATTTTCAACAGCGCATAGATAACAATAACCTAGCAGTCAAGTGATTCATCCACTGTTTCTCCATCTCACCATCTCTTTTTCTCCCTCTCGCAAAACACCAGTCTCAACGTCAACAGTGAAGAGGCGACTCCTGGATGCTCACCTTCTAGGCAGAGTTGCAAAGAAAAAGCCATATCTCAGACTGGCCAATAAAAATAAAAGATTAAGATGGGCAGTCTGAGATATGGCTTTTTCTTTGCAACTCTGCCTAGAAGGTCAGCATCCAGGAGTCGCCTCTTCACTGTTGACGTTGAGACTGGTGTTTTGCGGGTACTATTTAATGAAGCTGCCAGTTGAGGACCTGTGAGGCGCCTGTTTCTCAAACTAGACACTCTAATGTATTTGTCCTCTTGCTCAGTTGTGCACCGGGGCCTCCCACTCCTCTTTCTATTCTGGTTAGAGCCAGTTTGCGCTGTTCTGTGAAGGGAGTAGTACACAGCGTTGTACGAGATCTTCAGTTTCTTTGCAATTTCTTGCATGGAATAGCCTTCATTTCTCAGAACAAGAATAGACTGACGAGTTTCAGAATAAAGTTATTTGTTTCTGGCCATTTTGAGCCTGTAATCGAACCCACAATTGCTGATGCTCCAGATACACAACAAGTCTCAAGAAGGCCCGTTTTATTGCTTCTTTAATCAGCACAACATTTTTAAGCTGTGCTAACATAATTGCAAAAGTGTTTTCTAATGATCAATTAGCCTTTTAAAATGATAAATTTGGATTAACAACCACAACATGCCATTGGAACACAGGACTGATGGTTGCTGATAATGGGCCTCTGTACCCCTATGTAGATATTCCATTAAAAATCAGCCGTTTCCAGCTACAATAGCCATTTACAACATTAACAATGTCTACACTGTATTTCTGATCAATTTGATGTTATTTTAATGGACAGAAAAATTGCTTTTCTTTCGAAAACAAGGAAATTCCTAAGTGACCCCAAACTTTTAAACAGTAGTGTATGTGTATGTTTGG
Source organism: Coregonus lavaretus (assembly GCF_964263955.1). Taxonomy (NCBI): domain Eukaryota; kingdom Metazoa; phylum Chordata; class Actinopteri; order Salmoniformes; family Salmonidae; genus Coregonus; species Coregonus lavaretus. The sequence continues at coordinate 31,852,331 of NC_140012.1, read as the reverse complement.
GTGTGTGTGTGTATGTGTATGTATGTGTGCGTGTTTGTGTGTGTGTGTATGGGGGTGTGTATATGTGTGTGTGTGTGTGGACCCAGTTATTTGTGTCCTGCCTCTCCTGTGGCCAGGCTGAACTCTGAGCTCTAACCACTCTGCTCTCCTGCTCTCCTCTCAGCCAGCCAGCCAGCCAACCCACCAGACAGTCAGCCAGCCAGCTAGCCCGCCAGCCAGTCAGCGAGTCAGCCCGCCAGCCAGTCAGCCAGCCAGTCAGTCAGCAAGCCAGTCAGTCAGTCAGCTAACCAGACAGTCAGCCAGCCAGTCAGTCAGCTAGCCAGCAAGTCAGCCAGTCAGCGAGTCAGCCCACCAGCCAGTCAGCCAGTTAGTCAGTCAGTCAGTCAGTCAGCTAGCCAGCCAGTCAGTCAGCCCACCAGCCAGCCAGTCAGCCATTCAGCTAGCCAGTCAATCAGTCAGTCAGTCAGCTAGCCAGCCAGTCAGTCAGCTAGCCAGCCAGTCAGTCAGCTATCCAGCCAGTCAGCTAGCCAGTCAATCAGTCAGTCAGTCAGCTAGCCAGCCAGTCAGTCAGCTAGCCAGCCAGTCAGTCAGCTAGCCAGTCAATCAGTCAGTCAGTCAGCTAGCCAGCCAGTCAGTCAGCTAGCCAGCCAGTCAGTCAGCTATCCAGCCAGTCAGCTAGCCAGTCAGTCAGCCAGTCAGTCAGCTAGCCAGCCAGCCAGTCAGTCAGTCAGCCAGTCACCCAGTGAGTGGCCATCTGTATTATTGTGATTCCATTCTATTTGATTTCTCCCAGGTATTATATTAGATAATAAACTAAAATATTAAAGCTCACCTAATCCAATCAATGGCTGAAACGCATCCACACTTTCTAGATGAACCAGTACAGCTAGCACAGCCAGACCACCAGCAGTAAGGGGATTAGCTCCAGGTTCAAAGTTTCTTTGAAATCCTTCGGCTTTAAATATTATTTCATATTTTTGATCATATTATTTGTTTTAATTAAATGGGAGGATGGGAAGGCACACAGCAGCACAAACAAAATAAACATAAAAAAACGAGAATAACAGGGAGATGAGCCTGTTTTGACAGCTGTTTTTTCATCTGTATGAGGAGTCAGAATCCCCCCCCCCCCTCCCACCCCCCAAAAAACATCAGCCCAACAAAAAAACAAAAAAACAATTCCACTGTAATGGGCTGATTAGGATGTGTGCGCTGGCCGGATGGGAATGGCACGCCTCCATGTTGGAAAAACAAATTAACATCATTAGTAGGAGAAATTAATTGTTTTGCCAATCTGTTGTGGAATCTGTTTAGGGCCAGTCTGGTGGTGGTACTGTGGTCTTAGGGTGAGATAGATTAAAGAGGGAAATTAGGTCTAAAGACTAATTTTGAGATAATCTCAATTATCCGCATTATAACTAGAGATAAACAAGGCATCAAAAGCCATGGCATTCAAATAAAGGAAGCGTAGTCAACATGTGGACAGTGGTCTTGTGGAAAAGAGGGCGAAAGTTCCAAACCAACGGTATATCAGGGTATAGAAGGATACAGGATAAGTGTAGAGAGTTGTGCTGAGTGAACCTGCTCTGGATGGCGTACATTAGACGTGTACATCTGGTAAACAGGCCATAGTACATGATTTACAGTGAACTTACAGGAGATTTAAGTATAGCATCACTCTAGAGGGGGACCTGGGTATCTATCTATACCCTCTGGACACCCAGGAAGGAAAGAGCGATAGAGGGAGGGTGAAGAAGAGGAGGAAAGAGATGGGGCAAGGGGTTCAAATTGTAGTGTTTTGGATCAGTACCACTTCCTCGTCTCTGAATGGATAACGAAGATCATGGACCCTCCACGGTCACCACGTCAGCACTTTCACCCCCCTCCTTTCCTCCTCCTCCCCTTTCACCCCCTCCTCCCCTCCTCCTCCCCTTTCACCCCCTCCTCCCCTCCTCTTCTCCCTTTCACCCCCTCCTCCTCCCCTTTCACCCCCCTCCTCCCCTTTCCACCCCCTCCTCCCCTTTCACCCCCTCCTCCCCTCCTCCTCCTCCTCCTCCCCTTTCACCCCCTCCTCCTCCTCCTCCTCCTCCTCCCCTTTCCACCCCTCCTCCCCTTTCACCCCCTCCTCCCTTCCTCCTCCTCCTCCTCCTCCCCTTTCCACCCCCTCCTCCCCTTTCACCCCCTCCTCCCCTCCTCATCCTCCTCCTCCCCTTTCACCCCCTCCTCCTCCTCCTCCCCTTTCACCTCCACCCCTTTCACCCCCTCCTCCTCCCCTTTCACCTCCACCTCCCCTCCTCCCCTTTCACCCCCCTCCTCCCCTCCTCCCCTTTCATCCCCTCCTCCCCTTTCACCCCCCTCCTTTCCTCCTCCTCCCCTTTCACCCCCTCCTCCCCTCCTCTTCTCCCTTCCAAAGCCAATACTTGAAATATCCCGGCAGATAAATAGAAATCACACATTATCTTTGAAGCCTTTTTTCCTTTACTTTGCCTCTCGCAGCGTGTCTCTTATCACCGGGGGCAAATATGAGAAGTTCCCCGCTTTATGATTAGGGGGAAAGCATTAAATAGATTATAGAACTCCATTCAAGTTGTACATAATAAGTACTAAAGTATTACATGATATTAATCCTGCCATTCCATTACTGTCTCAATCACTGGGTGAGGCCTAATTACGGGGGAGTCCGTTGCTGCAGAGTGAATTGAAACACACTTACGTCTGGTCGCAGTAATCTCCTTATTGCATCAACCAGGCTGCCTCTGTACTGGTCCAGAAACAAGCTGAGGAGGGTGGGAGAGAGGGGGGAGGGGTGGGGAGAAGGAGAGGGGAGGGGAGGGGTGGGGATGTGGAGGAGGGGAGGGAGGCAGGGAGGAGGGGGAGGAAGAGAAAGAAAGAGAATGTGAGAGAGAGAGATTATGCATTCCAGCGATAGTGGCTCAAGATAAACTAGCAGGCTATTTATTTTCCTTTGTTTACAAATAAATCCACAAACAGAAGAAAAACAATTTGCATGAGTAAAATTCATTTAAAAAAAATGTTATCCTCCCTTTATTTTCAGTATGCACAACATCGAAGTCTAAAACGTACACAGATATCATCATACATATAAGACACACACACAAACACACTTCAAAGCGATATAACATATCTTGATTTTTCAAAACAATGATTTGATCACAAATTATCTGTATTCATGTACAGTGAGCTTCAAAAGTATTGTTGTTTTGGCTCTGTACTTTGGATTTGAAATTAGGTTAAAGTGCAGACTGTCAGCTTTATTTTGAGGTTATTTTCATCCATATCAGGTGAACTGTTTAGAAATTACATCACTTTTTGTACATAGTCCCCCCATTCTAGGGGAGCAAAAGTATAGGAACAAATTAATTTATATGTGTATTAAAGTAGTCAAAAGTTAAGTATTTGGTCCAATATTCATAGCATGCAATGACTATATCAAGCTTGTGACTCTACAAATGTGTTGGATGCATTTGCTGTTTGTTTTGGTTGTGTTTCAGATTATTTTGTGCCCAATATAAATGAATGGTAAATAATGTAGTGTAATTTTGGGGTCACCTTTATTGTGGATCTGTAACTTTCTCACTCATCATTATTCACGATTCAGTCAGGACTATCCGTAATCATGGTAGCATCCACATGAATGTAGGCGTGTTTAGAAACATACAGGTGCATTCGGAAAGTACTCAGACCCCTTGACTTTTTCCAAATTTTGTTACGTTACAGCCTTATATATATATATGTTTTATTCCCCCTCATCAAGCTACACACAACACACCATATTGACAAAGCAAAAACATGTTTTTAGAAATTTTTGCTAATGTATTAAAAATAGAAACGGAAATATCACATTTACATTACTTTCTCAGATTATTCTCTGCAGATCCTCTCAAGCTCTGTCAGGTTGGATGGGGAGCGTCACTGCACAGCAGCTGTTTTCAGGTCTCTCCAGGGATGTTCGATCGGGTTCAAGTCCGGGCTCTGGCTGGGCCACTCAAGGACATTCAGAGACTTCAAAGCCACTCCTGCGTTGTCTTGGCTGTGTGCTTAGGGTCCTTGTCCTGTTGGAAGGTGAACCTTCACACCAGTCTGAGGCCTGAGCGCTCTGGAGCTGGTTTTCATCAAGGATCTCTCTGTACTTTGCTCTGTTCATCTTTCCCTCGATCCTGACTAGTCTCCCAGTTCCTGCTGCTGAAAAACAGCATGATGCTGCCACAACCATGCTTCACCGTAGGGATGGTGCCAGGTTTACTCCAGACGTGACACTTGGCATTCAGGCCAAAGAGTTCAACCTTGATTTCATCAGACCAGAGAATCTTGTTTCTCATGGTCTGAGAGTCCTTTAGGTAACTTTTGGCAAACTCCAAGTGGGCTGTCATGTGCCTTTTACTGAAGAGTGGCTTCCGTCTGGCCACTCTACCATAAAGGCCTGATTGGTGGAGTGCTGCAGAGATGGTTGTCCTTCTGAAAGGTTCTCCCTTCTCCACAGAGGAACTCTGGAGCTCTATCAGAGTGACAATCGGGTTCTTGGTCACCTCCCTGACCAAGGCCCTTCTCCCCCGATTGCTCAGTTTGGCCGGGTGGCGAGCTCTAGGAAGAGTCTTGGTGATTCCAAACTCCTTCCATTTAAGAATGATGGAGGCCACTGTGTTCTTAGGGATCTTCAATGCTGCAGAAATGTTCTGGTACCCTTCCCCAGATCTGTGCCTTGACACAATCCTATCTCGGAGCTCTACGGACAATTCCTTCGTCCTTATGGCTTGGTTTTTGCTCTGACATGCACTGTCAACTGTGGGACCTTATATAGACAGGTGTGTGCCTTTCCAAATCATGTCCAATCAATTACATTTACCACAGGTGGACTCCAATCAAGTTGTAGAAACATCTCAAGGATGATCAATGGAAACGGGATGCACCTGAGCTCAATTTTGAGTCTCATAGAAAAGGGTCTGAATACTTATGTAAATAATGTATTTCTGTTTTTTATTTTTAATACATTTGCAAAAAATTCTAAAAACCTGTTTTCACTTTGTCATTAATAATAAACAATTTCATCCAGTTTAGAATAAAGCTGTAACGTAACAAAATGTGGAAAAAGGGAAGGGGTCTGAATACTTTTTATTTACAATAAAAGTGACTCCAAAATGACACAATACATTTTTTTAAAGTTCATTTCTATTGGGCACAAAATAATCTGAAACACAACCAAAACAAACAGCAAGTGCATGTCACAATGTCACACCCTGGCTCTGGGACTCATTATGTTGAGCCAGGGTGTGTTCATTCTATGTTTTCTGTTTCTATGTTGGGTGTTCTAGGTTGTTTATTTCTATGTTTGACTGAGTGACTCCCAATCAGAGGCAACGAGTGTCAGCTGTGTGCTGGTTGTCTCTGATTGGGAGCCATATTTAACTGTCTGTTTTTCACTCTGTGTTGGTGGGTTTTTGTTCCGTGTTCGGTCATTGTCACTGAGGACTTCACGAGTCGTTTATTGTTTTGTTATTTCGTGTGTATGCTTTAATTAAATAAAGCAAGTATGTTCGCAACTAACGCTGCGCTTTGGTCCACTCCTTCATACGACGTTCGTGACACACAAGCTTGATGTAATCATTGCGTGCTAGGAATTTGGGACCAAATACTAAACGTTAGACTACTTTAATACAACCATAATATTCATCTGTATGCAGAATGTATCTGTTATGTATGCCATTGTGCCAACTGTTGACCAGGCTATGTTAGAGCTGCAATCTGACTTTGGTACTGTCACGCCCTGACTCTGGGGACTTGTATTTGTTTAGTCAGGGTGTGTATTTTCTGTGTGGTATGTTCTATGTTGCATTTTCTATGTTTAGATCTAGATCGTGTAGATCTATGTTGGCCGGTGTGGTTACGGAGGAGGAGGCCGTCCATTACCGGAAGGCGATGAAGGAGGATGCCCAGGTAGGAGAGGAGAAACGGCGCCAACAGTGCCGACGACGGAGACCCGAGAGGCAACCCCAAGAAAAAATGTTTGGGGGGCACACGTTGTGGACGACGAGGCAGCAGGAGGCCGTTAAAGGGCGGATCTGCAGGTTAGGAGGCCACCATGTTACGGGGGCTATTGGTTCAGAGGGAGCAGGAATTATTCGGTCAGAGGGAGGTGCTACAGGAGGCTAAAAGGGAGAAGGAAAGTGTAGGCACGGCGAGAGGAGCTGGTTAGGCAGCAGAAGGAGCGGGGGTATATAAAGGAACCCAGTCCACCAAGGAAGTGGTGCGTGTCGCCAGTCCGGTCCGGCCCGTTCCTGCTCCCCGCACCAAGCCAGTGGTGCGTGTGTCCAGCCCGGCCCGGCCTGTTCCTGCCCCTCGCACCAAGCCAGTGGTGCGCGTCGCCAGCCCGGCCCGGCCTGTTCCTGCCCCTCGCACCAAGCCAGTGGTGCGTGTGTCCAGTCCGGCACAGCCCGTGCATGTTCCACCGGGGGGGGGGGCGTTTCAAATCCAAAGTGCTGGAGTACAGAGCCAAAACAAAACCAAAAATGTCACTGTCCCAATACCTTTGGAGCTCACTGTATATTTACATAAATAAAATATGATAACGTTAGAAAATTATACAAACATAATTTACAAGTAACAACCATCATTATAATCCCCAAACCTCAACAGCGACATGATATAAACCTGTACAACACTAGTGATAAGCCAGAGAGAAGGACATTTGAATAATTGTTGGAGTGTTTTGCAAGTCTATGGGAACTCAACAAGCTATCATATGTCATTACTCAGTGAACACTCGTACAATGTATGTAAAACTACTTTAGATGAAACCGAATGAGAGATTTAGAAAGAGATAGCAGGAATGGCAAAACTAAGGTGGAGTGGTTGGGATGGGATAGTATACTGTACCTGCCTGTTTGTAGGAGTAGTTAAGAGAAACAGTTTAAATACAGATGAGAATATAAGGAGTATAAAGGTGATATTAAGATTTAAGAGATTAAACCTGTGTGAGGAAGTGGAGTATAATTGTATTCAAATGTGAGTGAGAGTGAGTGAGTTTGACAGACAGAGACTGTGTGTGTGTTAACGTGGCCACTCATGTTTGTCCTCTCTTTGGGGAGATGGGTGACAGGAGCGTCATTGAGCAGGAGATGAGAAGAGGAAACAGACTTGTGTTCATGCAAGCCTCGTTGCCCACAGTGATCACCCTGGTAACGCACTCACCGTCAGATCAGCACCATGCTGGGCTTCACTCACCCCCCTCACCCCCCTAAACCTCCCCCCTCCAATCACACCCGAAGCAGCCGTCACTCTAATCACAATAGCCTCTGTCAGGACCAATATTATCCCAAATGAGTGCTTAAGTAATTTGACTAAATGCAACAATACAACCCAGATCTAGCATAATCCAACACAAAGCCCCTACTGGCTCGCAGCGCTGCAATCTGGGGGAAACTTTCCAATCACGTTAGCGGGTGACCTTCCCTATGCAAATCTGTCTCTTCTGTAGGAAATCCGTGCGGAGCGGGATGGAGCAGAGGAGAGCGGAGCGGGATGGAATGGAGCGGTACACAGCATGGCCTGAATGACTGACCCGACTGACTGGCCTGACTGTGTCCCTACTACACACAGAACATTGTGACCTGGGTTTAGAACTCTAGACTGGAATAAAACAATAACAGAAATACAGAAACAAAACAGGGGGCAGGACAGTGCATCACAGTGGGCACATAGCCTCAGTGTGATGGGATTAATAATGCTTTGGGAAACAGTGAGAGTACATTCGGGGACATGTACTGTACGTGGATGGATACATTGACCTCCATCTATGGAGAAAGAAAGTCCCTCTCTGTGCTAGTAACAGGAAGCAGGTCGTACCAGCAGAAGGAGATACAGTAAAGTACAGTAGTAATACGCTATCTCTGAGGTATCACTGGCTCCCTCCAATGGGAACACACCAGCCTCCTGAGTGAACTCTGACCTTAGTCCATGTGGGTGTTATTTGTATTTGTATTTATTATGGATCCCCATTAGCTGCTGCCAATGGGGATCCATTCCTGGGGTCCAGCAAAATTAAGGCAGTTATACATTTAAAAAACATTACAATACATTCATAACAGATTTCACAACATATTAAGTGTGTTATGTGGGGTGCTGAGGTAGGATATGTAGTGAACAGGGTTTTCGTATAGTTGGTGATGTGTAGGTGATAGGGCGCTGTAGAGAATAGGTATTTCATGCAGATGGGTGATGATAAGGCCCTTGTACTGTTTTGTACAGCACAGATGAGATAAAGCTTCTAGTTTTCCTTTTTCAGTCTCATTGTTCCACTAATCACTTCCCGCACTTATCTAAGATGGTTTCAGACTCATTTATGAAGGAACTGCAAGAAAATTGCTTTACAAGAAATGTCACTTCACATATCCATTGTAAGGACACAGATGTGAAGGTTACACAAGTTTGAGTTTGTAAAAACACTTTCTAGTATATTGACCACAATGACATAATGTTTCCATTGACTGGTCTTTTGTACCGGGAGCAGATTGTGTGTGTGGTGAGTAAGAAGATGAATTTAGAAATGACATCGTCTAACATAAGTTGGGGTCGTGACCACTGACCTCAAATCAGGTTCATTATGTGGTGAACTGGTGACCCCCCCCTGTTTTGGGCGGGTGGGGTCACTGCTGAACAATGGAGGTTGGGCCTTAGGGAGGGGAGGCAAGGGGAGGGGTGGGCAGTTTACCCTGTCTCTGCCCCTCTCTCTGTCCCCTTCCCCTGGTCAGCGGGGCACCCCATTCCTCTAAGCACGCTCCAAGACACTTCCACTACTTCCCCTCTATCAGAACCTAACCCACAAGTCATCTGATATACACTATAAATACAAAAGTATGTGGACACCCCTTCAAATTAGTGGATTCGGCTATTTCAGCCACACCCGTTGCTGACAGGTGTATAAAATCGAGCACACAGCCATGCGATCTCCATAGACAAACATTGGCAGTAGAATGGCCTTACTGAAGAGGTCAGTGACCTTCAACGTGGCACCGCCATAGGATGCCACCTTTCCAACAAGTCAGTTTGTCAAATTTCTGCCCCTGCTTCCCCGGTCAACTGTAAGTGCTGTTATTGTGAAGTGGAAACGTCTAGGAGCAACAACGGCTCAGCCGCGAAGTGGTAGGCCACACAAGCTCACAAAACGGGACCGCCGAGTGCTGAAGCGTGTAAAAGTCGTCTGTCCTCGGTTGCAACACTCACTACCGAGTTTCAAACTACCTCTGGAAGTAACGTCAGCACAATAAATGAAAATGGATTTCTATGGCCGAGCAACCACATAAAAGCCTAAGATCACCATGCGCAATGCCATGTGTCGGCTGGAGTGGTGTAAAGCTCGCCGCCATTGGACTCTGGAGCAGTGGAAACGCTTTCTCTGGAGTGATGAATCACACTTCACCATCTGGCAGTCCGATGGTCTAATCTCGGTTTGGCAGATGCCAGGAGAACGCTACCTGCCCCAATACATAGTGACAACTGTAAAGTTTGGTGGAGGAGGAATAATGGTCTGGGGCTGTTTTCATGGTTCGGGCTAGGCCCCTTAGTTCCAGTGAAGGGAAATCTTAACAGCATAAAATGACATGCTAGACGATACTGTGCTTTTGTGGCAACAGTTTGGGGAAGGCCCTTTCCTGTTTAAGCATGACAATGCCCCCGTGCACAAAGCGAGGTCCATACAGAAATGGTTTGTCGAGATAGTGTGGAACAACTTGACTGGCCTGCACAGAGCCCTGACCTCAACCCCATCGAACACCTTTGGGATGAATTGGAATGCCGACTGTGAGCCATGCCTCATTGTCCAACATCAGTGCCCTACCTCACTAATGCTCTTGTGGCTGAATGGAAGCAAGTCCCCGCAGCATTGTTCCAACATCTAGTGGAAAGCCTTCGCAGAAGAGTGGAGGCTGTTATATCAGCAACGGAGGGACCAACTCCACATAATGCCCATCATTTTGGAATGAGATGTTCGATGATCAGGTGTCCACATACTTTTGGTCATGTAGAGTACTATACAGTATATTAACAAAAATATAAAACGCAACATGTAAAGTGTTTCATGAGCTGAAATAAAAGATCCCAGAAATGTTCCATACACACAAATAGCTTATTTCTCACAAATGTTTTGCACAAATTTGTTTACATCCCTGTTAGTGAGCATTTCTCCTTTGCCAAGATAATCCATCCACCTGACAGGTGTGGCATATCAAGAAGCTGATTAAACAGCATCATCATTACACAGGTGCGCCTTGTGCTGGGGACAATAAAAGGCCACTCTAAAATGTGCAGATTCGTCACACAACACAATACCACAGATGTCTCAAGTTTTGAGGGAGCATGCAATTGGCATGCTGACTGCAGGAATTTCCACCAGAGCTGTTGCTAGAGAATTGAATGTTCATTTCTCTACATAAAGCCGCCTCCAAAGTCGTTTTAGAGAATTTGGCAGTACGTCCAACCGGCCTCACAACCGCAGACCATGTGTATGGCGACGTGTGGGCGAGCAGTTTGCTGATGTCAACGTTGTGAACAGAGTGCCCCATGGTGACGGGGTTATGGTTTGGGCAGGCATAAGCTACAGACAATGAACACAATTGCATTTTATCGATGGCAACTTGAATGCCCCAAAATACTGTGACAAGCTCCTGAGGGCCATTGTGAGGCACATTTGTTTAAGGTATCTCTGACCAACAGATGCATATCTGTATTCCCAATCATGTGAAATCCATCGTTAAGGGCCAATTGAATTTATTTCAATTGACTGATTTCCTCATTTGAACTTTAACTCAATTGCGTTTATATTTTTTGTTCAGTGCATTCGGAAAGTATTCAGACCCCTTGACTTTTTCCCATTTTCTTTACGTTACAGCCTTATTCTAAAATTGAATAAATTATTTTTTCCCCCCATCATCAATCTACACACAATACCCCATAATGACAAAACAAAAATAGGTTTCTTTTGTGAAAAAAAGACACTTCACAAATCCATTGTAAGGACACAAAACTTAAATATCATATTTACATAAGTATTCAGACCCTTTACTCAGTACTTTGTTGAAACACCTTGGGCAGCAATTACAGCCTCAAGTCTTCTTGGGTATGACGCTACAAGCTTGGCACATCTGTATTTGGGGAGTTTCTCCCATTCTTCTCTGCAGATCCTCTCAATCTCTGTCAGGTTGGATGGGGAGTGTTGCTGCACAGCTATTTTCAGGTCTTTCCAGAGATGTTCGATCGGGTTCAAGTACGGACTCTGGCTGGGCCACTCAAGGACATTCAGAGACTTGTCCTGAAGCCACTCCTGCGTTGTCTTGGCTGTGTGCTTAGGGTCGTTGTCCTGTTGGAAGGTGAATCTTCGCCCCAGTCTGAGGTCCTGAGCGCCTTGGAGCAGGTTTTCATCAAGGATCACTCTGTACTTTGCTCCATTCATCTTTCCCTCAATCCTGACCAGTCTCTCAGTCCCTGCCGCTGAAAAACATCCCCACAGCATGATGTTGCCACCACCATGCTTCACCGTAGGGATGGTGCCAGGTTTACTCCAGACATGACACTTGGCATTCAGGCCGAAGAGTTCAATCTTGGTTTCCTCAGACCAGAGAATCTTGTTTCTCATGGTCTGAGAGTCCTTTAGGTGCCTTTTGGCAAACTCCAAGCAGGCTGTCATGTGCCTTTTACTGAGGAGTTGCTTCCGTCTGGCCACTCTACCATAAAGGCCTGATTGGGGGAGTGCTGCAGAGATGGTTGTCCTTCTGGAAGATTCTCCCATCTCCACAGAGGAACTCTGGAGCTCTGTCAGAGTGACCATCAGGTTTTTGGTCACCTCCCTGACCAAGGCCCTTCTCCCCCGATTGCTCAGTTTGGCCGGGCGGCCAGCTCTAGGAAGCGTCTTTGTGGTTCCAAACTTCTTCCATTTAAGAATGATGGAGGCCACTGTGTTCTTGGGGACCTTCAATGCTGCAGACATTTTTTGGTACCCTTCCCCAGATCTGTGCCTTGACACAATCCTGTCTCGGAGCTCTACAGACAATTACTTCGACCTCATGGCTTGGTTTTTGCTCTGACATGCACTGTCAACTGTGGGACCTTATATAGACAGGTGTGTGCCTTTCCAAATCATGTCCAATCAATTGAATTTACCACAGGTGGACTCCAATCAAGTTGTAGTAACATCTCAAGGATGATCAATGGAAACAGGATGCACCTGAGCTAAATTTCAAGTATCATAGCAAAGGCTCTGAATACTTAATGTAAATTTACATGTACATTTACATTTACGTCATTTAGCAGACACTCTCATCCATATATCCATATTTTTAATTTTAATTAGTTTTATATATATATATATATATATTTATTTATTTATTTATGTATTTATGTATTATAAATTTTTTTGGGGGGTAGAAGGATTACTTTTATACTATCCCAGGTATTCCTTAAAGAGGTAGGGTTTAAAGTGTCTCCGGAAGGTGGTCAGTGACTCTGCTGTCCTGGCGTCGTGAGGGAGTTTGTTCCACCATTGGGATGCCAGAGCAGCAAACAGTTTTGACAGGGCTGAGCGGGAACTGTGCTTCCGCAGAGGTAGGGGGACCAGCAGGCCAGAGGTGGAAGAACGCAATGCCCTTATTTGGGTGTAGGGACTGATCAGAGCCTGAAGGTAAGGAGGTGCCGTTCCCCTCACAGCTCCATAGGCAAGCACCGTGGTCTTGTAGCAGATGCAAGCTTCAACTGGAAGCCAGTGGAGTGTACGGAGGAGCGGGGTGACGTGAGAGAACTTGGGAAGGTTGAACACCAGACGAGCTGCAGCGTTCTGGATGAGTTGTAGGGGTTTAATGGCACAGGCAGGGTGCCCAGCCAACAGCGAGTTGCAGTAATCCAGACGGGAGATGACAAGTGCCTGGATTAGGACCTGTGCCGCTTCCTGTGTAAGGTAGGGTCGTACTCTGCGAATGTTGTAGAGCAGGGGTGTCAAACTCATTTTAGCTCAGGGGCCACATGGAGGAAAATCTATTCCCAAGTGGGCCGGACCGGAAAAATCATGGTATATATAACTTAAAAACAACAACTTCAGATTGTTTTCTTTGTTTTAATACGATCAACATACAACATAAAGCTGGAGCCTGAGGACAGTGTGTCCAAAATAGTACAAGCACAACATCACTATTAATCATAAAACACGTCAAGTTTATTTGAAAATTCTAAAGAAAAAGAACACACAAACACACAATGCCTCAGTGATTAACAGAACTGTTTCACAGATCACAGAACTATATCAGGGTGTCATTTCTCAGGCAGAAATGTAGATAAAAATAATGAAATCCTGTTCCCCAAACAAGTGCAAGAACCACAGAGTCAAGAATAGGTTAAATATACAAATAAAATAAAATCAATTAAAAACAATAGCACATCAACATAAAAACATATAAACATAAAGCTGGAGCCTGAGGACAGTGTCCAAAAGCACAACATCACTATTAATCATAAAACACCTCAAGTTATTTGAAAGTTCTGAGGACAAAGAACACACAAACACACAATGCCTCAGTGATTCACAGAAGTATATCACAGATCACAGAACTATATCAGGGTGTCATTTCTCAGGCAGAAATGTAGATAAAAATAATGAAATCCTGTTCCCCAAACAAGTGCAAGAACCACAGAGTCAAGAATAGGTTAAATATACAAATAAAATAAAATCAATTAAAAACAATAGCACATCAACATAAAAACATATAAACATAAATCTGAAAGCGTTGCTCAAACTCCCGTAACAGTCCCGTTATTTTATCTTTGAACCGCTTCATGTCTGCCACATGTTGGGTTGCGCACACATTTTTCAGACAGGGGAAGTGAGCTGCATCACCACCGGCAAGTTGCGTCTCCCACAATGACAGCTTCAACTTGAAAGAACGTATGCTGTCATAATACTGCGTGACAACTTTGTTGCGCCCTTGCAGCTGTTTGTTCAAGTTATTCAGGTGCTCTGTAACATCCACCATAAATGCAAGGTCCGGCATCCATTCTGCGGAATGAAATTCTAACACTGGTTTGCCCTTTTATTCCATGAACTGTTCAATTTCTTCTCGTAAATCAAAGAAACGCCTCAGCACAGCACCTCGGCTTAACCATCTTACCTCAGTGTGGTATGGCAGGCCATAGATGTGGTCTTTCTCTCTGAGAAGGCTGTCAAACTGACGGTGATTCAGGCTTCTGGATCGGATGAAATTAACAGTTTGGATGACCACCTTCATGACATTATACATCTTTAATGACTTGCAACACAAAGCCTCCTGGTGCAAAATACAGTGAAAAGTCAAAAAATCACGTCCTCCATTTGCAGATTGCACTTTCTCTCTGAACTTTGTCACAACGCCTGCTTTTTTCCCGATCATTGAGGGCGCACCATCTGTAGCCAGGCTGAAAGCGCGGGACCAGTCCACTCCGACCCTGTCCAGCGCGCCGACGAGTGCGGTAAAAATATCAGCTGCTGTCGTTGTATCTGTCATCGGCACCAACTCCACGAACTCCTCGGTGACGGTCAATGTGTCATCAACTCCGCGGATGAAAAAATGGCCAGTTGTGCAACATCTGTAATGTCCGTGCTTTCATCAATTGCAACCGAAAACGCAATAAATGACTTTACTTTTTGCTTCAACTGGCTGTCCAAATCCACTGAAAGATCGGAAATCCTGTCTGCAACTGTGTTTCTTGTCAGGCTGATATTTGCAAAAGCCTGCCGCTTTTCAGGGCACACAATCTCCGCTGCCTTCATCATGCATGTTTTTACAAATTCACCCTCACTAAATGGTTTTGAAGCCACTGCGATTTCATTAGCAATGAGGTAGCTAGCTTTCACTGCAGCGTCACTGATGTCTCGGCTGTGAGTAAACACAGACTGCTGTTTCTTCAGACCCGCCAACAGTTCATTCACCTTCTCTCTTCTCCGCTGTCCTTGAAAGTTGTCATATTTGTCGGCATGAAGACTCACATAGTGGCGACGAAGGTTATATTCTTTCAGCACTGCAACATGCTCTGAACACACCAAACATACAGCTTTCCCATTCAATTCCGTGATTAAATAGGATGACCGTTTTTCTTGGAACACTCTGCGTCCACTTTTCTCTTTTTTGACAGAGACATATTGGGGCAATGAGGGTGCCAAAGCACATAATGTTAAAAGTAGAAGCCGTAATAAATATCGCGGGCAAAACAAAGTAGCTCATTGGCTGCACGTGCTTGACCTACTTGCTCTGGCCCGGTATAAACAGTTTGCTTGCTTAACACAATTGCTATTGCGCCATCCAGTGGACGCAATTGGAACAGCAGTTTATTTTATTGAAAAATTGCAGCGCATTTTTATACTTAAAAAAAAAAAAAAAAACTAATTTATTTTTATTTTTAATTTTTAAATCATCTCGCGGGCCGGATTGAACCCGTTCGCGGGCCGTACGTTTGACACCCCTGTTGTAGAGCATGAACCTACAGGATCGGGTCACCGCTTTGATGTTAGCGGAGAACGACAAGGTGTTGTCCAGGGTCACGCCAAGGTTCTTTGCACTCTGGGAGGAGGACACAATAGAGTTGTCAACCGTGATGGCGAGATCATGGAGCGGGCAGTCCTTCCCCGGGAGGAAGAGCAGCTCCGTCTTGCCGAGGTTCAGCTTGAGGTGGTGATCCGACATCCGCACTGATATGTCTGCCAGACATGCAGAGATGCGATTTGCCACCTGGTTATCAGAAGGGGAAAGGAGAAGATGAATTGTGTGTCGTCTGCGTAGCAATGATAGGAGAGACCATGTGAGGATATGACAGAGCCAAGTGACTTGGTGTATAGAGAGAATAGGAGAGGGCCTAGAACTGAGCCCTGGGGGACACCAGTGGTGAGAGCACGTGGTGCGGAGACAGATTCTCGCCACGCCACCTGGTAGGAGCGACCTGTCAGGTAGGACGCAATCCAAGAGTGAGCCGCGCCGGAGATGTCCAACTCAGAGAGGGTGGAGAGGAGGATCTGATGGTTCACAGTATCAAAGGCAGCAGATAGGTCTAGAAGGATGAGCGTAGAGGAGAGAGAGTTAGCTTTAGCAGTGCGGAGAGCCTCCGTGACACAGAGAAGAGCAGTCTCAGTTGAATGACCAGTCTTGAAACCTGACTTGTTTGGATCAAGAAGGTCATTCTGAGAGAGATAGCAGGAGAGTTGGCTATAGACGGCACGCTCAAGAGTTTTGGAGAGAAAAGAAAGAAGGGATACTGGTCTGTAGTTGTTGACATCGGAGGGATCGAGTGTAGGTTTTTTGAGGAGGGGTGCAACTCTCGCTCTCTTGAAGATGCAAGGGACATAGCCAGCGGACAAGGATGAGTTGATGAGCGATGTGAGGTAAGGGAGAAGGTCTCCGGAAATGGTCTGGAGAAGAGAGGAGGGGATAGGGTCAAGCGGGCAGGTTGTTGGGCGGCCGGCCATCACAAGTCGCAAGATTTCATCTGGAGAGAGAGGGGAGAAAGAAGTCAAAGCATAGGGTAGGGCAGTGTGAGCAGGACCAGCGGTGTCATTTGACTTAATAAATGAGGATCGGATGTCGTCAACCTTCTTTTCAAAATGGTTGACGAAGTCATCCACAGAGAGGGAGGAGGGAGGGGGAGGAGGAGGAGGATTCAGCAGGGAGGAGAATGTGGCAAAGAGCTTCCTAGGGTTAGAGGCAGAGGCTTGAAATTTAGAGTGGTAGAAAGTGGCTTTAGCAGCAGAAAAGGAGGAAGAGAATGTAGAGAGGAGGGAGTGGAAAGATGACAGGTCCGCAGGGAGTCTAGTTTTCCTCCATTTCCGCTCGACTGCCCGGAGCCCTGTTCTATGAGCTCGCAATGAATCGTCAAGCCACGGAGCAGGAGGGGAGGACCGAGCCGGCTGGGAGGATAGGTGTAAATAAGTGCAGAAATGTCTAAAAACCTATTTTTGTTTTGTCATTATGGGGTATTGGGTGTAGATTGATGAGAAAAATCAATTTTAGAATAAGGCTGAAACGTAACAAAATGTGGAAAAAGTCAAGTGGTCTGAATACTTTCCGAATGCACTGTATATATATATATATATATATATATATATATATATATATATATATATATATATATATATATATATATATATATATATATATATATATATATATATATATATACAGTGAGGGAAAAAAGTATTGATCCCCTGCTGATTTTGTACATTTGCCCACTGACAAAGACATGATCATTCTATAATTTTAATGGTAGGTTTATTTGAACAGTGAGAGACAGAATAACAACAACAAAATCCAGAAATACGCATGTCAAAAATGTTATAAATTGATTTGCATTTTAATGAGGGAAAACATTTTTTGACCCTTCTGCAAAACATGACTTAGTACTTGGTGGCAAAAACGTTTCTTGTAGTTGGCCACCAGGTTTGCACACATTTCAGGAGGGATTTTGTCCCACTCCTCTTTGCAGATCTTCTCCAAGTAATTAAGGTTTCGAGCCTGACGTTTGGCAACTCGAACCTTCAGCTCCATCCACAGATTTTCTATGAGATTAAGGTCTGGAGACTGGCTAGGCCACTCCAGGACCTTAATGTGCTTCTTCTTGAGCCATTCCTTTGTTGCCTTAGCCGTGTGTTTTGGGTCATTGTCATGCTGGAACACCCATCCACGACCCATTTTCAATGCCCTGGCTGAGGGAAGGAGGTTCTCACCCAATATTTGACGGTACATGGCCCCGTCCATTGTCCCTTTGATGCGGTGAAGTTGTCTTGTCCCCTTAGCAGAAAAACACCCTCAAAGCATAATGTTTCCACCTCCATGTTTGACGGTGGGGATGGTGTTCTTGGGGTCATAGGCAGCAGCATTCCTCCTCCTCCAAACACGGCGAGTTGAGTTGATGCCAAAGAGCTCCATTTTGGTCTCATCTGACCACAACACTTTCACCCAGTTCTCCTCTGAATCATTCAGATGTTCATTGGCAAACTTCAGGCGATGGTCTTGTAGCCCATTCCAGCCTTGTGTAGGTCTACAATCTTGTCCCTGACATTCTTGGAGAGCTCTTTGGTCTTGGCCATGGTGGAGAGTTTGGAATCTGATTGATTGATTGCTTCTGTGGATAGGTGTCTTTTATACAGGTAACAAGCTGAGATTAGGAGCACTCCCTTTAAGAGTGTGCTCCTAATCTCAGCTTGTTACCTGTATAAAAGACACCTGGGAGACAGAAATCTTTCTGATTGAGAGGGGGTCAAATACTTATTTCCCTCATTAAAAATGCAAATCAATTTATAACATTTTTGACATGCGTTTTTCTGGATTTTTTTGTTGTTATTCTGTCTCTCACTGTTCAAATAAACCTACCATTAAAATTATAGACTGATAATTTCTTTGTCAGTGGGCAAACGTACAAAATCAGCAGGGGATCAAATACTTTTTTCCCTCACTGTGTATATATATATATATATATATATATATATATATATATATATTTATAAACACAACATACAATCCAATATTCTCTTAGACTAGTCAAGTAAAGTGTACATGTAGCAAATGACATATACGTGTACGTATGACATCTACAGGTGTAGGATCTTAATTTGATCACCCTGTTGTTGCCCTAACAAAAAATCGAAAGAACCCCTACAAAATGTCAGTTAATTCTAATTCTCGGGACATTAATTCACATTTCCTGTTGTTGCAGGATTATTTTCCTGCTGTGAGAAACTGCTCAAATTAAAATCGCACATCTGTAATGTCTACTAATACTCTTTAATAGCATCCTCTCTCTGTCCTCTTTCCTTCCTGATCACTTAGCTCAGAGGACCTGATTTATGAAAAGGCATTTAGTGCTTTTACCTATCAGTCGCCGTGGAGAAAAGGAGACGTGAAGAGGAAGTAATTTGGGCCTATTGGAACACATCCCCTCTCTTACCATGGTAGGAAAGGAACCATGGAATTATAATTACTAGGGATTCTATTTCTATATCACACACTGACTGGATAATACTCTCAATACTTCTCATCTGTCTCCCTATGGGGCACTACAGTATATCCAGTGTGTTTTGGACACCTCACCAAAACCTCTTTGGATTAAATACAAGGGTGTCCTGTCCTGTCCTAGGTATTCTCCCGGCACTCCAAGACGCTCCGGCGCTCCAAAAAAAACAAGGCCATTTAGTAAGGCTCTATAAATATCAGTGAAGTAGTGCATTACAGAAGTATATTAACCCAGACCCATCTCTTATCCCCCCGGGGGCCAAATAGGATGACATGGTGAGAACAACAACAGAGCAGGAATGGGTGGACCGGAATATGGGTGTGTGTGCACGTGCAGTGAGCAGTTGAGGATGTAGTCTGGGTTATTTTGGGATGGTGTGAGAAGCGAATGTGAGTGATTTAGATATTCTCGGTCAGGGACTAAACTCACTGCTGATAATCTAGGAGGGTTACACTGTGGTGTGCGTAATTTGACCAGGCTTGAGGTGTGTCTCAGTGTGTGTGTGTGTGTGTGTGTGTGTGTGTGTGTGTGTGTGTGTGTGTGTGTGTGGGCAGGGGACTGTGGCTCTGACCCGACTTCTGCACTAAACCTGCTCTAATCTTGGCAGCATTAACTTCATCTGTACAGTGAAACTTGAAGGATCCATTGACCCATAGGACACAGTGAGAGGAAGGCATTTACTAAATGACTAGTGGAAAATCATAGGGTGTTGCTTAGCTGCTTACTCTAATCAGATGATTGACGCTACTGACGATTAGAGTAAAAACCCTCCCTTTTTTGGGCCAGGCTTTTTTTTACCGATGTTGCATTGTGTTATTTGTTTATTGCATATCACTAATTCTTCTGTGGCTGCGGCTGATGCAATGCTTTTTGTGAAATGAAAGGGATTTCTAAAATATAAGCCCCCCCACCCCACCCCACCCCCTGCACACATACACATGCATGTTCACATGCACGCATCGATACAGACACACAAACACGTACACATGGCTTACTCACAGGTGGATGTATATAACAAAGTCAATTATCAGTATTGGATAGAAATGAGGATATCAGGGAGAACAGAGATTCAAAAAGAATACAAAAGGGACTATGTGTGTGACTATAAAATACACAATGGTGACACACACACACACCGAGCAATGGTGAACACACAAAGGGCTTTATCTTCATGCCCACACATGGGCAGCTTAGAGGAGCCAGCAGACGTGCCAGTGTCCTAGTCGCCAAGCAGACACACACACAGAGCCTCCTCCACCTCCCACTATGTCTCTGCAGGAATCCCATCTCAGCACCACACCAGTGTGTGTGTGTGTGATAATTTTCTTCTTCTACAGAGCCACACACACACATGCTCAAACACACCTCCTCACATATGTTGTCTGTGTGAGCATGTGTCTCATTCTATGCACCATAAAGACAATGTTTGGCTACAGATACTTAAATACTTTTTCATGATCATTCCCTCTCTTTAATGAACAATCCAGAAAGCCAATTTTATGTCAACCTCTTAAGTCACGAGCTCCACCAAACACCACATACCTTCTGCAGTGACATTCTTTCTGCTGTAAATGTGTGCAGTATGTTGCCATGTGTGTCTATGTCTGTGCATGTCTCTCTCCTCAGTCAGCGTCCACTCTCCATGTATGTGTGAATGTGTGATTGTCTGCGTTCAAGCGAGTGTGTGTGCTTGTGTGCATAAGTGTGTGTACGTGCGTGTATGACTGTGTGTATACGTGTGTGTACAGTATATGTGTATGTGAGAGGTCTGTTCTCTCCTCCAGCAGTCAGTGGGCTCTCTGCTGCAGCTCCATTGTCTGAAAGACTATAATTAATTGGAGGAGAAGTGTGGCTGTTGACCTTTTCGCAGGTGATCGTCAGCCTGCCGCGCTCCGCTCGTTAATCGCTCAGCCATCACTCTCTTTCATGACGACGGCAATTACACACCGGTCGCCCGGCGCACAGAGCAACAGTCGAAACGGCCACCTCCACACCAGGCAGACACACACTCTTACACAATGATGCACTCACAAACACACACTCACACACTGACATACACACACTCATGCAAACACACGCATGATAAAATAATGCATCAACACATCAGAGGCACGCACGCACGCACGCACACACACACACACACACAGACACACACACACACACACACACACACACACACACACACACACACACACACACACACACACACACACACACACACACACACACAGAGTATCCCCTATTACCCACCCTGTACAGCCTCCCTCCCTGTGTAACAATGTTCATTTCACCTGCCCATTACCTGAAATCTGTGTGACATTAGAATAATGCTAACTTTCCTAATGCTCCACTTATCTGGGAGGTCATAAACGTATCATAGAAATGAGACGGGCTGAGAGCCATGTTCCCCTCCTGGGTGGGCACAGGTCAAGCGTTTCAGACACTTTGGAGGGATTTCTAGCTAGTACTACTCTGCGTGAGTGGCAGACAGATTGTGTAGATTGATGATGGAGACTAGAAGTGAGGTGTAAGAACAAGGAAGAGTCTTTATCATAGGATCCCTGTCATTAGAACCAGGAAGAGTCTTTATCATAGGATCCCTGTCATTAGAACCAGGAAGAGTCTTTATCATAGGATCCCTGTCATTAGAACCAGGAAGAGTCTTTATCATAGGATCCCTGTCATTAGAACCAGGAAGAGTCTTTATCATAGGATCCCTGTCATTAGAACCAGGAAGAATCTCTATAACAGGATACCTGTCATTAGAGTATCTCCTCTTTTCTGGATTATTCACAGCTACATTTACACTTGAGTTAGCTATATCATAGCGTGTCTCAACTCAGAGCTCCTTACATTGAGTGGGTTGAGGAACACTGCGCAAGCAGACCCATGGGGGGGGGGGCTGTACAAAAGGAATTCCAGATAGTCCCTTCCCTGATCTGTTGGATAAAGATATCTCAAGGCCATAAAGCACATTCATATATTTGAAAATATTGAATATATTTGAATCCAGTCTGTATAACTAAACAAAGTGAGACACCACAAGGTGACGTTTTGTGCTCTGCAAAAAGCTGACCCCAAAGAAGTTGACATCAACTGGATGGATAGAGAGCAGGAGAGACAGAGGAGAGGGAAAAACAAACACACAGAAATAGATAGGAAACAGAGGACTGAGATGAGATGATGAGAGGAGAGCGAGGGAGAAAAACAGAGAGAGAGAAAGGGAGAGCTCTTAATTTCCTGATCAGCACTGATCTATGTTGAGGAGCTGGAGATAATTGAGATGTTTGTGTTGCTCCTTTTTATTCCTCCACTCTCTTTCATTCTCTCTCTGTCTTTCACTCTCTCCTCGTCCCTCTCTCTTTTTCACCAAGGCGTAATTATTTGCAATTTGCCTAAGTCATCCATTTGCTGGGACGCCAAGCATGAAAAATAGGCAATTTTGTCAAAATGGAAATGTCTCTCGTAGTCAACCTAGGGGAAATAACCCGGGGAGAGGTGCTGTCTGATGGAGCCCATCTGATAACTGTCACAGGAGCAGAAATATTAAAGTGGCCACATCAGGCTGCCACCAAGGTGTGTGTGTGTACGTCTGTATGTATGTACAGTATGCATGTGTGTGTGTGTGTGTAGGGGGGAAGTTGTGAACTTTGTGAGGTGCCCAGCCAAGAGCCTGCTTGCAACTAGCCAGGGGCGTCAGGGGTCATTGGCGGTTGTACCTACCAGTCGGCGCACATAACGATGTCAAAGTGTCCCTCCAACGCTGTAACATCTGTCTCACAGTCCCACCTCATCACCCTGCAGGATGGGTAGAAGTTCAAGTTCAAGTTTTATTGTCACATGCACAAGTACAGTGAAATGCTTAACTTGCAAGCACTACCCAACAGTGCAGTAATCAATATCAAAATAGTATAACTAATAAAAGTTTTTTTTTAAAGAGAATAAAAAAATAAATAGATATATACTGAACAAAAATATAAACGTAACATGTAAAGTGTTGGTCCCATATTTCATGAGCTGAAATAAAAGATCCCAGAAAATTTCCATACACACAAAAATATTATTTACAGTGGGGGGAAAAAGTATTTAGTCAGCCACCAATTGTGCATGTTCTCCCACTTAAAAAGATGAGAGGCCTGTAATTTTCATCATAGGTACACGTCAACTATGACAGACAAAATTAGAATTTTTTTACCAGAAAATCACATTGTAGGATTTTTAATGAATTTATTTGCAAATTATGGTGGAAAATAAGTATTTGGTCAATAACAAACGTTTCTCAATACTTTGTTGTATACCCTTTGTTGGCAATGACACAGGTCAAACGTTTTCTGTAAGTCTTCACAAGGTTTTCACACACTGTTGCTGGTATTTTGGCCCATTCCTCCATGCAGATCTCCTCTAGAGCAGTGATGTTTTGGGGCTGTCGCTGGGCAACACGGACTTTCAACTCCCTCCAAAGATTTTCTATGGGGTTGAGATCTGGAGACTGGCTAGACCACTCCAGGACCTTGAAATGCTTCTTACGAAGCCACTCCTTCGTTGCCCGGGCGGTGTGTTTGGGATCATTGTCATGCTGAAAGACCCAGCCACGTTTCATCTTCAATGCCCTTGCTGATGGAAGGAGGTTTTCACTCAAAATCTCACGATACATGGCCCCATTCATTCTTTCCTTTACACGGATCAGTCATCCTGGTCCCTTTGCAGAAAAACAGCCCCAAATCATGATGTTTCCACCCCCATGCTTCACAGTAGGTATGGTGTTCTTTGGATGCAACTCAGCATTCTTTGTCCTCCAAACACGACGAGTTGAGTTTTTACCAAAAAGTTATATTTTGGTTTCATCTGACCATATGACATTCTCCCAATCCTCTTCTGGGTCATCCAAATGCACTCTAGCAAACTTCAGACGGGCCTGGACATGTACTGGCTTAAGCAGGGGGACACGTCTGCACTGCAGGATTTGAGTCCCTGGCGGCGTAGTGTGTTACTGATGGTAGGCTTTGTTACTTTGGTCCAGCTCTCTGCAGGTCATTCACTAGGTCCCCCCGTGTGGTTCTGGGATTTTTGCTCACCGTTCTTGTGATCATTTTGACCCCACGGGGTGAGATCTTGCGTGGAGCCCCAGATCGAGGGATATTATCAGTGGTCTTGTATGTCTTCCATTTCCTAATAATTGCTCCCACAGTTGATTTCTTCAAACCAAGCTGCTTACCTATTGCAGATTCAGTCTTCCCAGCCTGGTGCAGGTCTACAATTGTGTTTCTGGTGTCCTTTGACAGCTCTTTGGTCTTGGCCATAGTGGAGTTTGGAGTGTGACTGTTTGAGGTTGTGGACAGGTGTCTTTTATACTGATAACAAGTTCAAACAGGTGCCATTAATACAGGTAACGAGTGGAGGACAGAGGAGCCTCTTAAAGAAGAAGTTACAGGTCTGTGAGAGCCAGAAATCTTGCTTGTTTGTAGGTGACCAAATACTTATTTTCCACCATAATTTGCAAATAAATTCATAAAAAATCCTACAATGTGATTTTCTGGATTTTTTTCTCTCAATTTGTCTGTCATAGTTGACGTGTACCTATGATGAAAATGTCAGGCCTCTCTCATCTTTTTAAGTGGGAGAACTTGCACAATTGGTGGCTGACTAAATATTTTTGTTCCCCACTGTATCTTCAATTTTGTGCACAAATGTGTTTACATCCCTGTTAGTGAACATTTCTCCTGCTGGGGACAATAAAAGGCCACTCTAAAATGTGCAGTTTTGTCACATAACACAATACAACAGATGTCTCAAGTTTTGAGGGAGTGTGCAATTGGCATGCTGACTGCAGGAATGTCCACCAGAGCTGTTGCCAGAGAAGTTAATGATAATTTCTCTACCATAAGCCACCTCCAACGTCATTTTAGAGAATTTGGCAGTACGTCCAACCGGCCTCACAACCGCAGATCATGTGTAACCACGCCAGCCCAGGACCTCGACATCCGGCTTCTTCACCTGCGGGATCGTCTGAGACCAGCCACCCGAACAGTTGATGAAGCTGAGGAGTATTTCTGTCTGTAATAAATAAAGCTCTTTTGTGGGGAAAAACTCATTCTGATTGGTTGGGCCTGCCTCCCCAGTGGGTGGTCCTGGCTCCCAAGTGGGTGGGCCTATGCCCTCTCAGGCCCATGCATGGCTGCGCCCCTGCCCAGTCATGTGAAATCCATAGATTAGGGCCTAATGAATTGATTTCAATTGACTGATTTCCTTATATGAACTGTAACTCAGTAAAATCATTGAAAATGTTGCATGTTGCGTTTATATTTTTGTTCAGTATATATATATATATATAATTCTATATATATATATAGTTCTACAGTGGGGAGAACAAGTATTTGATACATGATGCATTAACATTTGTTGCATTCTACATAAAAATATGGAGCTGATTAGATGAATATTGGCCCAGCTTCATCCGGGTTTGGCCCGTGTAGGCCGTCATTGTAAATAAGAATTTGTCCTTAACTGACTTGCCTAGTTAAATAAAGGTTAATATATATATATATATATATATATATATATATATGTATATATATATATATATATATATATATACACACACACACATACAGTGGGGAGAACAAGTATTTGATACACTGCCGATTTTGCAGGTTTTCCTACTTACAAAGCATGTAGAGGTCTGTAATCTTTATCATAGGTACAGTGGGGAAAAAAAGTATTTAGTCAGCCACCAATTGTGCAAGTTCTCCCACTTAAAAAGATGAGAGAGGCCTGTAATTTTCATCATAGGTACACGTCAACTATGACAGACAAAATGAGGAAAAGAAATCCAGAAAATCACATTGTAGGATTTTTAATGAATTTCCTTGCAAATTATGGTGGAAAATAAGTATTTGGTCAATAACAAAAGTTTCTCAATACTTTGTTATATACCCTTTGTTGGCAATGACACAGGTCAAACGTTTTCTGTAAGTCTTCACAAGGTTTTCACACACTGTTGCTGGTATTTTGGCCCATTCCTCCATGCAGATCTCCTCTAGAGCAGTGATGTTTTGGGGCTGTCGCTGGGCAACATGGACTTTCAACTTCCTCCAAAGATTTTCTATGGGGTTGAGATCTGGAGACTGGCTAGGCCACTCCAGGACCTTGAAATGCTTCTTACGAAGCCACTCCTTCGTTGCCCGGGCGGTGTGTTTGGGATCATTGTCATGCTGAAAGAACCAGCCACGTTTCATCTTCAATGCCCTTGCTGATGG
Organism: Coregonus lavaretus; assembly: GCF_964263955.1. Lineage (NCBI taxonomy): Eukaryota > Metazoa > Chordata > Actinopteri > Salmoniformes > Salmonidae > Coregonus > Coregonus lavaretus. The sequence goes on along the minus strand of NC_140012.1, from coordinate 31,826,049 downwards.
AAGGAGGTTTTCACTCAAAATCTCACGATACATGGCCCCATTCATTCTTTCCTTTACACGGATCAGTCGTCCTGGTCCCTTTGCAGAAAAACAGCCCCAAAGCATGATGTTTCCACCCCCATGCTTCACAGTAGGTATGGTGTTCTTTGGATGCAACTCAGCATTCTTTGTCCTCCAAACACGGCAAGTTGAGTTTTTACCAAAAAGTTATATTTTGGTTTCATCTGACCATATGACATTCTCCCAATCCTCCTCTGGATCATCCAAATGCACTCTAGCAAACGTCAGACGGGCCTGGACATGTACTGGCTTAAGCAGGGGGACACATCTGGCACTGCAGGATTTGAGTAGTGTGTTACTGATGGTAGGCTTTGTTACTTTGGTCCCAGCTCTCTGCAGGTCATTCACTAGGTCCCCCCGTGTGGTTCTGGGATTTTTGCTCACCGTTCTTGTGATCATTTTGACCGCACGGGGTGAGATCTTGCGTGGAGCCCCAGATCGAGGGAGATTATCAGTGGTCTTGTATGTCTTCCATTTCCTAATAATTGCTCCCACAGTTGATTTCTTCAAACCAAGCTGCTTACCTATTGCAGATTCAGTCTTCCCAGCCTGGTGCAGGTCTACAATTTTGTTTCTGGTGTCCTTTGACAGCTCTTTGGTCTTGGCCATAGTGGAGTTTGGAGTGTGACTGTTTGAGGTTGTGGACAGGTGTTTTTTATACTGATAACAAGTTCAAACAGGTGCCATTAATACAGGTAACGAGTGGCGGACTGAGGAGCCTCTTAAAGAAGAAGTTACAGGTCTGTGAGAGCCAGAAATCTTGCTTGTTTGTAGGTGACCAAATACTTATTTTCCACCATAATTTGCAAATAAATTCATTAAAAATCCTACAATGTGATTTTCTGGATTTTATTTCTTCTCATTTTGTCTGTCATGTTTGACGTGTACCTATGATGAAAATTACAAGCCTCTCGTCTTTTTAAGTGGGAGAACTTGCACAATTGGTGGCTGACTAAATACTTTTTTTCCCCACTGTACACTTCAACTGTGAGAGACGGAATCTAAAACAAAAATCCAGAAAATCACATTGTATGATTTTTAAGTAATTAATTTGCATTTTATTGCATGACATAAGTATTTGATCACCTACCAACCAGTAAGAATTCCGGCTCTCACAGACCTGTTAGTTTTTCTTTAAGAAGCCCTCCTGTTCTCCACTCATTACCTGTATTAACTGCACCTGTTTGAACTCGTTACCTGTATAAAATACACCTGTCCACACACTCAATCAAACAGACTCCAACCTCTCCACAATGGCCAAGACCAGAGAGCTGTGTAAGGACATCAGGGATAACCTGCACAAAGCTGGGATGGGCTACAGGACAATAGGCAAGCAGCTTGGTGAGAAGGCAACAACTGTTGACGCAATTATTAGAAAATTGAAGAAGTTCAAGATGACGGTCAATCACCCTCGGTCTGGGCCTCCATGCAAGATCTCACCTCGTGGGGCATCAATGATCATGAGGAAGGTGAGGGATCAGCCCAGAACTACACGGCAGGACCTGGTCAATGACCTGAAGAGAGCTGGGACCACAGTCTCAAAGAAAACCATTAGTAACACACTACGCCGTCATGGATTAAAATCCTGCAGCGCACGCAAGGTCCCCCTGCTCAAGCCAGCGCATGTCCAGGCCCGTCTGAAGTTTGCCAATGACCATCTGGATGGAGGAATGGGAGAAGGTCGTGTTGGTCTGATGAGACAAAAATAGAGCTTTTTGGTCTAAACTCCACTCGCCGTGTTTGGAGGAAGAAGAAGGATGAGTACAACCCCAAGAACACCATCCCAACCGTGAAGCATGGAGGTGGAAACATCATTCTTTGAGGATGCTTTTCTGCAAAGGGGACAGGACGACTGCACCGTATTGAGGGGAGGATGGATGGGGCCATGTATCGCGAGATCTTGGCCAACAACCTCCTTCCCTCAGTAAGAGCATTGAAGATGGGTCGTGGCTGGGTCTTCCAGCATGACAACGACCCGAAACACACAGCCAGGGCAACTAAGGAGTGGCTCCGTAAGAAGCATCTCAAGGTCCTGGAGTGGCCTAGCCAGTCTCCAGACCTGAACCCAATAGAACATCTTTGGAGGGAGCTGAAAGTCCGTATTGCACAGCGACAGCCCCGAAACCTGAAGGATCTGGAGGTCTGTATGGAGGAGTGGGCCAAAATCCCTGCTGCAGAGTGTGCAAACCTGGTCAAGATCTACAGGAAACGTATGATCTCTGTAATTGCAAACAAAGGTTTCTGTACCAAATATTAAGTTCTGCTTTTCTGATGTATCAAATACTTATGTCATGCAATAAAATGCAAATTAATTACTTAAAAATCATACAATGTGATTTTCTGGATTTTTGTTTTAGATTCCGTCTCTCACAGTTGAAGTGTACCTATGATAAAAATGACAGACCTCTACATGCTTTGTCAGTAGGAAAACCTGCAAAATCGGCAGTGTATCAAATAATTGTTCTCCCCACCAGTCAAAAGTTTGGACACACCTACTCATTCAAGGGTTTTTCTTTATTTTCAAAAAATTGTAAATTGTAGATTAATAGTGAAGACATCAAAACTATGAAATAACACATATGGAATCATGTAGTAATCAAAAAAGTGTTAAACAAATCAACATTTATTTTATATTTGAGATTCTTCAAATAGCCACCCTTTGCCTTGATGACAGCTTTGCACACTCTTGGCATTCTCTCAACCAGCTTCATGAGGTAGTCACCTGGAATGCGTTTCAAAAAACAGATGTGTCTTCTTAAAAGTTAATTTCTTAATGCATTTGAGCCAATCAGTTGTGTTGTGACAAGGTAGGGGAAGATAGCCCTATTTGGTAAAATACCAAGTCCATATTATGGCAAGAACAGCTCAAATAAGCAAAGAGAAACGACAGTCCATCATTACTTTAAGACATGAAGGTCAGTCAATACTGAACATTTCAAGAACTTTGAAAGTTTCTTCAAGTGCAGTCGCAAAAACCATCATGCGATATGATGAAAATGGCTCTCATGAGGACAGCCACAGGAATGGAAGACCCAGAGTTACCTATGCTGCAGAGGATAAGTTCATTACAGTTACCAGCCTCAGAAATTGCAGCCCAAATAAATGCTTCACAGAGTTCAAGTAACAGACACATCTCAACATCAACTGTTCAGAGGGGACTGTGTGAATCAGTCCTTCATGGTCGAATTGATACAAAGACACCACTACTAAAGGACACCAACAAGAAGAAGAGACCTGCTTGGGCCAAGAAACACGAGCAAAATGTGGAAATGTGTCCTTTAGTCTGGAGTCCATCTTTGTGAGACGCCTGTGGGTGAATGGATGATCTCTGCATGTGTAGTTCCCACCGTAAAGCATGGAGGAGGAGATGTTATGGTGTGGGGGTGCTTTGCTGGTGACACTGTTTGTAATTTATTTAGAATTCAAGGCACACTTAACCAGCATGGCTACCACAGCATTCTGCAGCGATACGCCATCCCATCTGGTTTGGGCTTAGTGGGACTATCATTTGTTTTTCAACAGGACAATGACCCAACACACCTCCAGGCTGTGTAAGGGCTATTTTACCAAGAAGGAGAGTGATGGAGTGCTGCATCAGATGACCTGGCCTCCACAATCACCCAACCTCAACCCAATTGAGATGGTTTGGGATGAGCAGGATGGCAGAGTGAAGGAAAAGCAGCCAACAAGTGTGGGAACTCCTTCAAGACTGTTGGAAAAGCATTCCAGGTGAATCTGGTTGAGAGAATGACAAGAGTGTGCAAAGCTGTCATCAAGGCAAAGGGTGGCTATTTGAAGAATCTCAAATATAAATATATTTTGATTTGGTTAACAGTTTGGTTACTACATGATTCCATATGTGTTATTTCATAGTTTGATGTCTTCACTATTATTCTACAATGTAAAAAATTGTAAAAATAAAGAAAAACCCTTGAATGAGTAGGTGTGTACAAACTTTTGACTGGTACTGTATATACACTACCGTTCAAAAGTTTGGGGTCACTTAGAAATGTCCTTGTTTTCGAAAGAAAACCATTTTTTTGTCCATTAAAATAACATCAAATTGATCAGAAATACAGTGTAGACATTGTTAATGTTGTAAATGGCTATTGTAGCTGAAAACGTCAGATTTTTTATGGAATATCTACATAGGCGTACTGAGGCCCATTATCAGCAACATTCAGTCCTGTGTTCCAATGGCACGTTGTGTTTGCTAATCCAAGTTTATCATTTTAAAAGGCTAACATCACCAACAAACTATCATGGTCCAAACACACCAAGAAAGTCGTGAAGAGGGCACAACAAAGCCTATTCCCCCTCAGGAGACTGAAAAGATTTGGCATGGGTCCTCAGATCCTCATAAAGTTCTACAGCTGCACCATCGAGAGCATCCTGACTGGTTGCATCACCGCCTGGTATGGCAACTGCTCAGCCTCCGACCACAAGGCACTATAGAGGGTAGTGCGTACGGCCCAGTACATCACTGGGGCCAAGCTTCCTGCCATCCAGGACCTCTATACCAGGCGGTGTCAGAGGAAGGCCCTCAAAATTGTCAAAGACTCCAGCCACCCTAGTCATAGACTGTTCTCTCTGCTACCGCACGGCAAGCGGTACCGGAGCACCAAGTCTAGGTCCAAAAGGCTTCTCAACAGCTTCTACCCCCAAGCCATAAGACTCCTGAACAGCTAATCATGGCTACCCGGACAATTTGCACTGCCCCCCCACCCCAACCCCGTCCCCCTTTTTTACTCTGCTGCTACTCTGTTTATTATTTATGCATTGTCACTTTAACTCTACCCACACGTACATATTACCTCAATTACCTCGACTAGCCGGTGCCCCCGCACATTGACTCTGCACCGGTACCCCCCTGTATATAGCCTCCCTACTGTTCTTTTATTTTACTGCTGCTCTTTAGTTATTTGCTTGTATTTTTTTAGCTTAACAGTTAGTTTTTTTACTTTGCATTGTTGGTTAAGGGCTTGTAAGTAAGCATTTCACTGTAATGTCTACACCTGTTGTATTCGGCGCAAGTGGCAAATAAAAATTGATTTGATTTGATTTAATTGATCATTAGAAAACCCTATTGCAATTACATTAACACAGCTGAAAACTGTTGTGCTGATTAAAGAAGCAATAAAACTGGCCTTCTTGAGACTAGTTGAGTATCTGGAGCATCAGCAATTGTGGGTTCTGGGTTCGATTACAGGATCAAAATGGCCAGAAACAAATAACTTTCTTCTGAAACTCGTCAGTCTATTCTTGTTCTGAGAAATGAAGGCTATTCCATGCGAGAAATTGCCAAGAAACTGAAGATCTCGTACAACACTGTGTAGTACTCCCTTCACAGAACAGCGCAAACTGGCTCTAACCAGAATAGAAAGAGGAGTGCGAGGCCCCGGTGCACAACTGAGCAAGAGGACAAATACATTAGAGTGTCTAGTTTGAGAAACAGACGCCACACAGGTCCTCAACTGGCAGCTTCATTAAATAGTACCCGCAAAACACCAGTCTCAACGTCAACAGTGAAGAGGCGACTCCGGGATGCTGACCTAGGCAGAGTTGCAAAGAAAAAGCCATATCTCAGACTGGCCAATAAAAAGAAAAGATGAAAATGGGCAAAAGAACACAGACACTGGACAGAGGAAGATTGGAAAAAAAGTGTTATGGACAGACGAATCGAAGTTTGAGGTGTTCGGATCACAAAGAAGAACATTTGTGAGACGCAGACCAAATGAAAAGATGATGGAGGAGTGCTTGATGCCATCTGTCAAGCATGGTGGAGGCAATGTGATTGTCTGGGGGTGCTTTGGTGGTGGTAACGTGGGAGATTTGTACAGGGTAAAAGGGATCTTGAAGAAGGAAGGCCATCACTCCATTTTGCAACGCCATGCCATACCCTGTGGACGGCGCTTGATTGGAGCCAATTTCCTCTTACAACAGGACAATGACCCAAAGCACAGCTCTAAACTATGCAATAACTATTTAGGGAAGAAGCAGTCAGCTGGTATTCTGTCTATAATGGAGTGGCCAGCACAGTCACCGGATCTCAACCCTATTGAGCTGTTGTGGGAGCAGCTTGACCGTATGGTACGTAAGAAGTGCCCATCAAGCCAATCCAACTTGTGGGAGGTGCTTCAGGAAGCATGGGGTGAAATCTCTTCAGATTACCTCAACAAAATTGACAACTAGAATGCCAAAGGTCTGCAAGGCTGTAATTGCTCCAAATTGAGGATTCTTTGACGAAAGCAAAGTTTGAAGGACACAATTATTATTTCAATTAAAAATCATTATTTCTAACCTTGTCAATGACTACATTTCCCTATGCATTTAGCTATATTTCCTATTCAAACTAATTTCATGTATGTTTTCATGGAAAACAAGGACATTTCTAAGTGACCCCAAACTTTTGAACGGTAGCGTATATATAATAAAGAAAACATGACAAATAAGAAATGAGAGAGGAAGCTATATACAGGGTCAGTGCCAATTTCACATTTACAATGTGCAGGGATACTGGAGTATTTTTAGAATGGCAAAGGGCTTAGGAAGAGGTAACATACTGTAGCGTAAGTAACTATCGTTTACGGTCACACGATCAGGTACAAATATGCTCATTCTCCCTTAAACATAAGTTATGCTCCCTTTCTCCTTGTCCTGCTCACTCCCTCCCTCCTTTCTTCCCCTCAGTGTGTTGTCCCCTCGCATCTCAACACCCCCACTGTGTGTGTGCCTCAGTGCGCAGAGGTAAAACACACCTCGTCAGACCTCTCAGAGAGAGCCCTATCTGACATGACACCTGAAATCAACAGCTCCATTGTCTCAGCCCAGGAATCCCACTGCTACTACTACGACTGGCTGTCACCACTGACAGGTACTC